>NC_081290.1:18327727-18630757 GCF_030435805.1 Mustela lutreola
AGAGGACTCAAGCAGGGATGTGCATGCACGTGTGTACCTGTGCACCTATCTCCTTGGGCCAAGCCTTCGATGCCCTGTTCAAACCTCCTTTTTCCAAGAGTTACTCCACATATTCAAAAATACACTCAAAAAATAAAGCCTGTAGCCGAATCTCCATTTAGCAGAGACTGAAATCTTCAGCCTGCTCTGTATGTTTATTTCCTGTGAATACAAAAATATTAGCAAAACGGCTTATATTTGCGTTTATTTTCCATTCCCTTAACCTTTGTACTTTAACCCAAAGCCTGTCTATTTAAGTAAAATTAAATCCACTAAAGGATTTTTTTTAAAGAATGTAAAATAGAAGACAAATTTAGCAGTAAGGACAAAATAATTGCTTTAAACGAACAGTGACAGGGAACATTTTTGATCTATATTTAGGAACAACAAAAAAATTGCATGACTTGGTGATTGGCTGAACATGAAAGGTAAAAGGGAGGGCAGGAAAAAGAAGCACAAGCAACTGGCTATAGTTTCATGAAAACAATCTGGTAAGAAGTTATCTGGTAAGAAGTAATCTGGTAAGAAGAATACAGGCTAATGACTCAGAAAAGAAATCTTCATAAATTTGGGAAGTAGAGCAATCAATAAGATAGTAGATAAGATAAGTAGATATGATAACCTAGGGAGGGAGTATAGGTTTTATTAAAGAGCTTCATATAGCAGTTTTCAAGGATGCTCACTATTCTTTGTAAGTCCTCCATTTCGCTTTCCCCTTGAATGTGGGCTTTACGTAGGTCCTCACTTCTAATGGACCTAATGTGATAGTAATGAGTGTATGTGATTTCCAAGTGTTGTTCATTAACAAGGTATTGGAGCTTGTGCCCCTCTTGAAAACTCATTCTATGCATAGCCAACCAACAGAGAACACTGGACCAGCCCAATGGAGAGATCCAGGTAAAGAACGGAGCCCTCTTCTAACAGACAAGTAAGGAACCTTAGTGGCTGATGCTCCAAATACCAGAAAGCTCTCCGCTCAGGAACCACAAAATTATGAGATCCTGAGCCAGAATCAACTACTTAAACTACTCCCAAATTCTTAACCTAAAAGAAACCATGGGAGATAATAAACACATACTGTTTCAAGGCACTGGAGAAATGTGCAAAGAAAGGGCAGACCCTGAAACTTGTACACAGATACGAAAGAATTACAAATCAATAAAAGAAAAATATTATAAATAACCCACGCAGAAAGTCTAACATTACCATCCCTTTGCTCAAATATCACTTAAGCCACCAGATTTTATATACATATACACATATGCGTACATATATATAATTATATTATATTATATATCATTTAATTTATATATAAATGTGTATAAATACAGTCTTCAGCACTGGAAAATGATTACTAATAGATGCTAAAAACATTTTTCTCTGCATGCAAATAATCCTAAGAGTTTGAGAAAAAAAGGCTTTTTTGAAAACTTTAAAATGAAAAGGAAAGAGATCGGGTTTCCTATAAGAAAGAAGTAAAATTATTTGTGAATCAAAGCCAACGATTTTATTTTTTCTTTTTAAAAAATATTTTCATTAGCCTTTTGTTCTTTTTTTTTTTTTTTTTGGTTAAAATTTTGTTTATTTATTTGACAGAGAGAGAGACGGTGAGAGAGGGAATACAAGCAGGGGTGGCGGGCTGGGAGAGGGAGAAGCAGGCTTCCCCCTGAACAAGGAGTCCCACACAAGGATCCATCCCAGGACCCTGGGATCATGACCGGAGCCGAAGGTAGATGCCTAATGACTGAGCTACCCAGGTTCCCCAAAGGCAATGATTTTAAAGGCATTTCTTAATTACAGAGAGGAACACAACTATCTGGAAGTAGGCTAGCTCTTACTTATTGCTAATGACTTTAAAAAATACTTCATTACTTTAATGCTGCTAAAAATCATATATTCGCAATTTTGAGTTTCAACAGAGCCTATAACAAAATTTTCTTAAGTATGTGTTTTTTCTGTATCATTTTACATGCCAGTACATTTATCCAAGTTTTAAAAAATGTGCTCTGAAAATCGAGTCCAAATATTTGGCAGGAAAAATAACATTTAAAACCTAATGAAATATCAACCTATCATCTACTTATATTTATAAGTACATCTGCTAGGGTGCCTGGGTGGCTCAGTGGGTTAAAGCCTCTACTATTGGCTCAGGCCATGATGCCGGAGTCCTGGGATGGAGCCCTGCATCGGGCTCTCTGCTCAGCGGGGAGCCTGCTTCCTCCCCCTCTCTCTCTCTGCCTGCCTCTCTGCCTACTTGTGACCTCTGTCTGTCAAATGAATAAAATCTTTAAAAAAAAAAAAAAGAAAAGAAAAGTACATCTGCTACCAGTAAACCTCTAATACACTGAATTTCAACATCTCTATTTCAGCAAAAAATACATATAATTTAAATATTATAATATTGAATAAAGTGTAACACAGTAATAGATAAAACTGATACCTTAAATGAATAACCAAAGGCAATTATGTTCTGAGGGCAAAAGCAAAGCAAAATAAAATAAAACAAACCAAAAAATTTTTTTAAAAACCTAAAAAACATGAAATTTAAAATTTCTGAAATTAGAGGACAAAAAGTTCTAATGAATGGAATATTATAAAACAATGTTGAGCTATACTTTTGACTTACAGAGCTTCAGCATGAAGGTAACATTATCTTACTTTTTGAAGTTATCTATACAAAAATGGTGGCCTTCGAGGGAAATTGTCCACTCAGAGAATGTATAGAAAATGTAGCAAGTATTTAAATAAATGAATTTCTATTTCCTTGTTACAACTTTTCAACATTCAATAAAATTATATACTACAGTATCTTTCAATAATGTTCATGAGGGATAAAATTTCTAAAACTGTGTCAATTTTCACTTTTCACAATTACCTGGTTTGTTTTCTATATGTCAAAAACTCAAATGTGGCTGTTCAACATATTCTTAGGAGTAATATTTATAACTTTAAGATAAACAAAAATTCAGTAAATACAATCATAAAATGCAAAGAAATAAGGAAGATGTGCTAATATAATTTTCAATATATACTGATCACCTACAGTGTGACCACTGGGAGTTATTAAACATAAGCCATGGGTGTTGTTTGAATTTTCCCACCACACTGGAGATTATCTCAGACTTAGGGGTCAGACTATTCAGAATGAGATTTCAAAATCTGGCATAAGGAGCTTGAGTGTTACCACATAAAATCAAGAAGATGGTAAAAATTCATGCATGTGATGATCAATTTTATGTGTCAACTTGACTGGGCTAAGGGATGCCCAAGTAACTGGTCAAATATTTCTGGGTATGTCTGTGAGGGTGTTTTTGGAAAAGAGCATTTGATTCAGTACACTAATAAAGAAGATCACCTTCACCAATTTAGGTGGCTATCATCCAATCTTTTGAGGGCTCAAAGAGAACAAAGAGGCAGAAGAAGTATGAAGTAGCTCTGAGCTTGAACTGGTATATCTACCTTCTGCAGCCCTCTGATACTGGTGCTTCCGGTTCTCAAGAAGCTGGACATGGACTTAGATTGACAACAGTGGCTCTTGCAGACCTCAAGCGTCTGAACTCAGGCTGAGACTAATACCACTGCCTCCCCAGATTATCAGGCCTTCGAGTTTGGACAGGAACTATATCATTGGCTTTTCTATGCCTCCAGCTTGCAAACAGCAAATCATAGGATTTCTCAGCATCCATAGTTACATGAGTCAATCCCTCATAATAAAATCTCTTTATATTAATATACAACTATAACTATATATATATATATATATGTCTTTATATATGGATCCATATGTGTATCCAAAAAATAGATGTTTGATACATAAAATTCATAGTTTTAGAAATTATATTCCTCATCAATATAGCTCAGCAACAATCTGGAGAACACTGATTAATAATGTGACTGTTGCTAAGTCCCCAAAAACCAAGAGATGGTATCTATCCTTACTAAAAACAAATGGTTATAGGACAGTGACAACAAGATCAGAAGAGTGAAAGTCCGGAGCAGGGTAGGGCAGATGGGCTGATGATTCAAAGCAAAAGTACTGAGAATCTTCCTAAGTGTCTCCATGGGACTTCAGAAGCTTGTAGTTAGAGAATGTGCATACTATGCAAGGCTTAAAATGTTATGAAGCACAGTGAATTATATAGTACAGATTTTAAAATTATGGAATGATAAACATGTGCTTGGGTGTTTAAAGAAGATTTTTTGAAGGTAGCAAACTTGAGCTGGTTATTAAGCATGAAACAAAATGTGAATATGGGAGAAAAAAATGGTAAAATATTCCAGGCAAAAATTCTGAGCAAACAAAGATACATTTAGAGTTCTGAGGGAGGATCCCAAAGAAATATCTGCATTTCCACGTTCATTGCAGCATTAATCTTAATAACCAACACATGGAAACTATCTACACATTTATTGATGGGTAAATGGATGAAGAGGATGTGGCATACACACAAACACACACATACATACATATAATATATATTCATATATTTTATATATTTCATTATATATTACATATTCATATATTATATATTTCATTATTATATATTATATAATATATATTCTATATATTTCATATATTATATATATTTCATTATGTATATAATGAAATATTATTCGGTCACGTGAAAGAAGGAAATTCTGCCATTTATGACAGCATGGGTGGATCTTGAGTGTATTGTGCTAAGTGAAATGAGACAGGAAAGAAAAAAGACAAATATTGTCTGATATCACTTATATGGAGAATCTAAAAGAGCCAAACTCAGAAACCAGGAGAATAGTGGTTGCTAGGAGATGGGGTGAAAAATGGCAGGATATTGGTCAAAGGATATAAATATTCAATCATAAGATGAGTAACTTATGGGGATCTGGGCATCTAGTGTACAAAAGAGTGATTATGGTTAACAATACTGTATTATATACTTAAAAGTTGCTAAGATAGTAGATCTTAAATGTTCTTACCACAAAAATAAGTGGCAATTATATGAGGTGATGGAGATGTTAAACCCTATTGTAGTAATCATTTTATAATGCATAAATGCATCAAATCATCATACTGTACACCTTAAACTTCCAAAATATTGTATGTCAATTAAAAATCAATAAAGCTGGGGGAAAAAAGATATATTCACAAGAGAATCAGGAGCAGATGGCCATAGTCAAATCAGAAATATCATTATAATCAGATTCAGAATATAGTCCAAATTATACAGGAAAATATAAGATCACAATATAATAACATAATAATATTAATAAAATTAATCTTAAAAAGCATTAGCCAATAGATTGTTGGAACAGTGAAAGATATTAGATAGTAGAAAGAAAGATAAAAGAGCCTGGAATTAATGAGGAAGATACTGTAATAAGCTGTTTAGGGTGAGATGATTATAATTGCTAACATTTATGGAATGCTTCCCACGTGCCGGTGCTTTAAAAGTACCATTTTATTTCAAAGCCAAACAATAAAAGCTTGGCAATATCATCATTCCCATCTAGAATACCAGGAAACTGCAACTGAGCCAAAAAAGAATTGGAGGCGAGAAGAAGAAAGTTATGTAGGTACGAAATGCAATGACCCTTCTTGTGTGTCACACGGAGAAAACAAAGAAAGGGAGTTGGTCTTGGGAAATGCATAAGGTATTATTAGACTATCACACTAACAATAATATAATCTTATAGATTGTCATTCCATTGTGACATTACGTCTAATTCCTGAATATGAAATGTAAGTTAAATATTCCATTTATTATGCCTGGCAAGGTCATTTTGTCTTGTTTTTAAATAGCATAAAATATTATTACCATTCTGACAATTTTAAGAAGTTCTTTCCTAACACTTTGATACTGTATCACAAAAATTAATATGAGAATTTTCTTTGTGTAAAAATCTACTGCAATAAGAGGGAAAATCACTAATTTTAAAATGTAGCATTAACTTTCAAAGGTAGTAATTTTACTTATATTGCAGTGTATAAATATGTAATGTTCTTTATTTCAAATCAACAAATTTAAAGTTTATGTTATTCTTATGCTACAACCAAGAAAACCTATAGTCCTACAGACACTTTTCTTTTCTCTCTCTCTCTCTCTCTTTTTTTTTTTTTTTTTTTTGGATTTTATATTTACTTATTTGTCAGAGAGAGAGAGTACACAAACACGGGAGGCAGGCAGAGAGCACAGCATCTCCCCTCTGAGCAAGGAGACAGATGTGGGTCTTGGTCACAAAACCCTGGGATTATGACCTGAGCCAAAGGTAGAGACTTAACTGACTTGAGGCACACAGGGGTCCCTACAGTCCTACACATTCTAATAGAAGAAACACATGGGAAATTTAGTGAAGGATAAACAGAAGTTTTGAATAAACAGTGGTGTCACAGATTAAAACTAAACAAAATTTAATTTTGAAGGAACTAAATTGTTAGACAGTGAATAAACGCTCTACTGCACAGCACACAGCACACAGCACTCAGAAATAGAGGAGCAGCCCTCACCCACATCCCTTCCCTCCTTCCCACCCCACCACACACAATATTCACTGGAAAGGATAAAGAGCTTTCAGTAGCTTATCATTTTTGTTTGTTTGTTTTATCCTAAAGAGGAGGAAGACTAAGACATTTCTTTCTTATTCAGTAGCACAAATCCTCTGCAGAAGAGACCTTGTAATAACCTCTTCTTCGGTAATCTTCAACTCTGAAGAAACATACAGCAGTGTTTATAAATCCTTTATCCACAAGCTCTACAACAGTGTTAACATATATACTAACCCGATCAGTGCGGCACTGATGTATTTTTGATGTATTTTACTGACAAGTAGAACAACACATGAAGCCATAAGGAACCGGACCAAATCCATCATCTCCACATTGTTACATTTTCTAGGCAAAGTTCCCTCTGTTCAACATTCATTCCACTGGAATGTATTTGTTAGGAATATTTGTAAATTGACTACGCTGCTTACAAAATGAAATGCTTATCCTTTATTTTATTCCAAGTGAAAACTTTTATTAGCCATGTTTTCAATCAAATACATTTTCATTAAGAAGTTGACTAACACTAAATACTAACAGTAAATCCTAGCTTGAAGACAGGGGATCTTAAATATTTAGTCATATACGTAAATGAGAAAATGTACCAACCAACCAAATCCCTCAACCTATGAAAGCCCAGATATTTGCCAAATACTTGAAATGTGGGATAACGAAGAATACCCCGCTATTTTTTTTCCCTGTAAAACACTGATGACAATTTTCCATCCAAAGCAGAAAAAAAAATGAGAATGAGAAAAAGCCTAGCTAAATGAAAATATAAATGCTAGGCGAAACAAAAAGCAGCACCCATTGAATAATTCTGGACACTAACAAGATCCACTGAGTCACACAAAGTGAAATCTGTTGGGTTAGTTCAAAAATAAACTCTCACCTACCACCCTTAGCTTTGAGATGAAGCCTCCAGAAGAATTCTGAATACACAGATTTTTACCTTCTTTTTGACAATGATAAGAAACAATACAAATAGCGACTCCCTCCAGCTCAGGTCATGATCCTGGAGTCCCAGGATGGAGTCCCCCATCAGGCTCTCTGCTCACCAGGGAGTCTGTTTCTCCTGCTGACCTCTCTCCTCTCGTGCTCTCTCTCTCATTCTTTCTCTCTCTCTCAAATAAATAAATAAAATCTTAAAAAAAAATACAAATATACTGAAAGGTAGAAAAGCAGCTCACACACTTAACATCCTAAAACCTTATAAACTGAATTCCAAACCACACTTAAAAAAAAAAAAAAATCACAGAAAATAGGTGATAAAATCTAGACCAAGGATTTTTTGTATGTTAGAAAACTGTCCTGAAATGCCACAGGGCACATAGAGCACTCTAATGTATTTGTCCGTCTCAAGCACAAAATAAACCAGTGAGGATTGTAAAACACATTTTGCCACTTCCAAAAAAAAATTAATAGAAAGTATGTATCGAATTTATTTTCAGGGACAGAAGGCAAGTTTCTTGAAGTCGGTTAAAATCAAAGTTACAGGGACGCCTGGGTGGCTCAGTTGGTTGGACGACTGCCTTCGGCTCAGGTCATGATCCCGGAGTCCCGGGATCGAGTCCCTCATCGGGCTCCCAGCTCCATGGGGAGTCTGCTTCTCCCTCTGACCTTCTCTTCGCTCATGATCTCTCTCACTGTCTCTCTCTCTCAAATAAATAAATAAAATCTTAAAAAAAAAATCAAAGTTACAATCAATCATCTACCCCAATGCATCCTCAAATAATTAAGCAAATAAATTGTGAAATACACAGGAATTTTCAATGCAGTGGTTGAGAAACACATCTTTTGTCATGCTTCAATGATCCATATCAATTCTCCACATCACTTCATTTATTCTTTCAACAAATACATATTTACAAATAAAATTGAAGTGCCAGACATTGGTCTAGGTTGTGGGTATTCAATGGTCAATAAAATACTGATTCATGACCTCATGGAATTTACAGTACAGATGGGGGCAAGGGATAAACATTAAAAACAAATCACACATAATTAAATAATCTCCCAATAACCATGGGAATGGTTATTGTATGATGGGAGGGTGCAAAAAGGATACATTGAGAGAAAACAGCAGTTTCACCATCTTGAGCAACATGTCTCTCTCTGGTGTACCCAAGAAAGTTGAGATTGTCCAAAATGATATTAACAAGAGTATTTTTAAAATTACTAAAACATAAATTTAAAATCTCATAATGTTCTATGTTACGGAAAATGAATTATCTCAGTAAATCTTGTTCAAATTCTTCTCACCTTTCCTTTTCTTTCTTTATTTTATGTTTGTTCATTCTGAGAAAAGTACTCTTCAATTCCCATCCCCTATTTCCTCCAGCCCTCTACCCATTTCCCCTCTGGTAACCATCAGTTTCTTGTCAATAGTTAAGAGTCTGTTTGCTGGTTTATTTCTCCCTCTCGCTCTCTCTCTCTTTCCTTGCTTGTTTTTTTTAATTTCACATGAGTGAGATCATAGGGTATTTGTTTTGTCTTAGTTTGCTCAGCATTATACTCTCTAACTCTATCCATATTGATATAAATTATTAATGGCTAAATAATATTCCATCACATATATATTATATATATTATATATATTATGTATATCATGTATCAAGAAGTGATACATATCATATACCAAGATACATATATAGATATAGATATCTATATATGTATATCATGTATCATGTATCTTTTTTATTCATTCCATCTACAGATGGGATATATATATATATATACATATATATATATATATATTCTTTTTTATCCATTCCATCTATAGATGGACACTTAGGCTACTTCCATAGTCTGGCTATTGTAAATAATGCTTCAATAAACATAGAGGTGAATGTATACCTTTGAATTAGTGTTTTTATATAATGTGGGTAAATATCCAATAGTTTGATTCCTAGATTGTATTTTCCACAGTGGCTACCTGAGTCTGCAATGTCTTTATTCCTTTCCTTTTATTCTTTGCATATCTATCATTGGTTTTTGATCTGTGGTTACTATTAGGTTTTTATTAAATTAAATTATTAAATTAAATTTTGTATATAGCAATGTATGTGAAGTTGATGATTCCTTAATTTTAAACCCATTCTTTCCTCCTCTCCCCTGCAACATTTTAGGTATATGGTGTTATATTTTACATCCTTTTATTTTATAAATCCCTTGGCTGATTTTTGTAGAAATATTTATTTTTACTCCTTCTGTGCTTTTTTTGTTTGTTTTTACTTTTCATACTCTCTCTCTTATGGTCTTTCCTTTCCACTCAGGTAGTCCCCTTTAATAATTCTTGCAGGGCTTATTTACGGGTTATGAACTCCTTTTGGTTTTTTGTTTGTTTGAGAAACTCTTTCTCTTTTCTTCTATCCTGAATGAAAGTCTTGCTGGATAGAGTATTCTTGGATGGAAGATGTTTTTCCCTTGCAAACTTTGAATATATCATGCCACTGCCTTCTGGCATGCAAAGTTTCTCCTGAAAAATCTGTTGATAACCGTATGTGGTTTCCCTTGTATATTTCTTGCTGTTTTAATTTTTTTCTTTATCACTACTTTTTACCATTTTGTTTACCATGTGCCTTGGTGTGGACCTTCTTAGGTAAATTTTTTTAGAAATCTCTGTACTTCTTGGATGTATGTGGATATCTATTTCCTTCCCCAGTTCAGCTATTATGTCTTCAAATGAACATTCTGCCCTCTTACCTCTCCTTCAGAGATCTCTATGATGTGAATATTATTATGCTTGCTCAGACTCTAAGTAAAAGAAGCTGAAAATGTATTATCACCAACAGATATTGACTTGAATCAATACATAGTTGAAGGAGAGATGATGATTACATTAAAATGGCTTTCTGCAAGTCATACAAAAAAAGGATGAATGAAGAGATAAATTTGCATTTATTTTCCTACTTCAAAGCATCACTTTGTAAGAACACTTAAGTAAATGTTATGAAAAGAATATGCTCATTTGTAACCAGAAGATTTACAGATATTTGATTTAATTGGCATAGAATATAATAAATATTCTTGAGAAAGTAGATATAAAAGATGTAACCTTTAATAAATATAGAAGTTTTCTAATATTAATAATAAATTTTACTGAGGTAGTCTAATACAAATTTGCCACTCTTTCTATTTCTAAAAGAGTTTATGTGAGCAAATATATTTTGTAGATTTTAATAAGTCTCCAAATTATTATTTCAGGATTATAAGGTAAAATGTAAGTTATACTTAATGAATCATTTTAATGCCTAGAAATTTGCCTAACCCCATGAAATAAATCCATCATTAGAAATACATAAATCTAAAATTATTTAGGTTGACACATCTTCCTATTAACCATATTGGAGTCACTAAACTGAATTTTAATTATATCCTGCTAATCAACTATTTTTGTATTCATTTATCACTTGATATCCTCTACTATTACCAAAATCCTCATTTAATGTTGACTGCTGTTGATATATTTCCTTAATCTTTAAGCAGGATACTGTTCTTAATACTTGTTCTTAATATGTAATTATTAATTTTTATATTACATCTTTATTTCTATATTATATATATACTATACATAATGTATTATATATGTAATACAATATATAATATATGTTATTTCTATTATATTTATAATAATTATCATATTAATTGATTTATATTAATTATAATTATATTAATTAAAAACAGAATCCTGTTTAAAGAATAAGGAAATATATCAATAATAGTATACATTAAACAAAGATCATTATTTATTTATTTACTGTGTAGGATTTTTTTTTCAAATGTGAGACCAGATTCTGGTGGATCCCAATACCTACCACTATGCTTAGCATGCAGTTGGTTCTCAATTTTTATTGAATAAACAAATATTTTTGCATCTGTAATGTTTAGTACTAATGAATAACTGTAACATTGATCCTATGATTTCAGTCGAAAGACCCATAAATCTTATTTCAGAGATGCACTAAGAATTTGGCATCCTAAAAAATCCAAATTTTTACAAAAGATGATCATTTACATAAAGAAGCTTGGAGATTCGGATTACCAAAAGCATTTCTTTATTTGGGTGGTCTCAAAGATGAGATCATATCACAGAATGGGACCTTGAAAACACATGGAAATTTCATATTGGTAATAATTATAAATCTTTGTAATAATTGCCCATGATATAAATTAATGCTGTGCCATTGATGGGGAAAATGGATTGTGACATAAGTAAGGGTTTTATTAATCACAAGTTGCTGGTATATTACCCAATTTATAGTATTTTGAGATACCATGTTGTCATAAATACCACCAGTCAAATTGTTTAAATTTCCTAAGATTATATATATTTGTGTTTATCAAAATATGTACTAAAGATATGCTCATCTGTAGTCTCTAAGATAGCTCATACTGTCTCATAAATTGCTCTTTTAAAAAATATATTCACATTTAAAATCATGTTTCTTTTCTTTCATTACAACATCTGTATAAACAAAGAATTTTAACTTCTAAGTTTAAAGTCAGACTGAGCTATAAATTGATTCCCAAGAACAAAATAGAAGACCATGAGAAGATGAATAAATTGTGGTTTTCAGTGAAGCAAAAAGTGACTCAAGGAAGAACAACTGCACAGACAGGATTTACTAAGAACGAAAGTTCCTTCTGTACTTACGGTCCTACGAGCAGTTTTTAGTACGGAAACTGTAAGCCCACTGGAATTATGTTTACACTTTTTTAAAAAAGTGATGAATTGCGTGATTACAGTGTTTTGTATGGTTTATGGTCTTGTTTACCATAACATTTAATCTCCTAAAGCAAATTATGCCAAGAAAAGGGATTTAAAAGAAGCCAATACAATTTCCGCAAACTCGAACAAATATTATTAAAATCCTCAAAAACACTCAAACAGTTCATTTTGGGAAAAATCATCTGATGTGAACCTCTTATTATTTGTAAGTTAATACAATTTATTTATCTATCTACTCAACCATTCATTCAACAAACAGCTGTTGAGTTTTATTATATGCCAAGAAATAAGCTTTATTCTCTGGGAGATGAATATGAATATAATGAGTATAAATGTTATGGTTCTTATCCAAAAGCTATTTACTCATGAGCAACTTTCTCAAACTTTTTAAGTAGTAGCTTTCTTCTGTATTAAATGAGGATAATAATTTGAAACTCCTTCAGAGGAATTAAATCAATTGTCAGGCGCATAATAAGTGCTTGGTCAAAGTTGCATATCCAGTGTGTTTTGATCCTGCTAGGGTTTTATTTATTTATTTTTTAAAGATTTTATTTATTTATTGGACAGACAGAGATCAGAAGCAGGCAGAGAGGCAGGCAGAGAGAGAGAGAGGAAGGGAAGCAGGCTCCCTGCTGAGCAGAGAGCCCGATGTGGGGCTCGATCCTAGAACCCTGGGATCATGACCTGAGCCGAAGGCAGAGGCTTTAACCCGCTGAGCCACCCAGGCACGCCAATTCTGCTAGGGTTTTAAATGTATATAAGAAATATATACAAAATCATTCCTAGTAGATGGAATGGTGTAAAGGCATGAAGAGATATCTGGGGTTCCTAACAGCATCTAATAATAAAACTCTCTGCCTCCATGTTGCCCAAATGGGTCAGAGCTGTCTAATTGCCTTGATGTCTGCAAATGGAGTTTCTTATCTCTGTCTTCTTCAGTTTAAAATTTTCAGTGATAAAGACTTAAAATGACCACTAATTTTAGAGCTCTAGAGTGTATGTTTGCGTCCCCCCCAAAATACTTGGATTGAAATGTAATCCCTAATGTGATGGTATTTGGAACAAGACCCTGTGGAAGGTGATTAGGTTATGAGGGCAGAACCTTCATGAATGGGATTAGTGTCCTAATAAAAAAGAGCCCAGAAAGGAATATAGTAAAAAGATGGCTATGTATGAACCAGAAAGCAGCCCTCATCATCAGTCAACAAACCTGTCAGCACCTTGAGCTTGGACTTGCCAGCTTACACATTGTGAGAAATAAATTTCTGTTGTTTATAAATCACCCAGTCTATGGCACATCTGTTATAGCAGCCCAACGGGTCTAAGACATTTAATTAGTGCCTTTGCTTTACATTATAGTGGGACTGATATAGACTATGAGAATTTCTTTGTTATAGAATTTTGACTTCGTTTTTTCAGTATATAATCATTGTATAATTTCTCTCTCTCTCTTTTTAAAAAAAGATTTTATGTATTTATTTGACAGAGATCACAAGTAGACAGAGAGGCAGGCAAGCAGGGGGTGGGGGGTGGGGAACAGGCTCCCCACCAAGCAGATAGCCCGATGCAGGGCTCTATCCCAGGACCCCGAGATCATGACCTGAGCCGAAGGCAGAGGCTTAACCCACTGTGCCACCCAGGTGTCCCTCATCATATAATTTCTTACTTCCTTATAGCCTCACATATGATATAAGCACTTATTTCACAATGCTTTTCATCTACTGATCCAGAACTGATTCTATACCACAGAGGTGAAGGAAAACGTGAATTTGGATCTGCTAAAGACAAAGAATACATTTAGTTACATTAACAGCATAATTTGAAGAAAATGTAGAAGAAGATTGGTTAGAGAGTATATGGTGTATACTTTTAGAAATTAACACCATTATTATTTTACTTCATTTATTGGCCTGTTTGTTTGAGCATGTCTTGCTACAGAAGTCTTAAAATGTTTATAGGTATTTGGTGTGGGGCCATGCCAAAAGATTAAAAATGAAAGGAGATAAGATTATGCACTGAAAGAGAAGAAAGATTTCAAATAAAGTCAGATAATACACTAATGATATAATTGGGTAGATTAAAAGATAAGCGAAAACTGAAGAAGGAAAAACACAAGATGCCATAATAAGTGGGAAAACCACAATAAAACAAATTAATAATTAGACTTAATTGACTTCCTGCCCTGACAAGAATGGTATACAGAAGACATCAACGTATTCCATAGAAAGCTCAGGAAGGGGCTAAGGAGAAGCAATCTAGCTGGATATTTAGATGATGTCAGACAGAGGCCCCATCCTTAAACTTTAATATATTTTTTCTTCTTAATAACTAGCTACTTGCTCCAGTAGTACTACAAATTAAATTATGACTTCAACAGTCTGAAAATTGTGGATACTGTCTATTTTTCCCATTTATGTAAATATTTGCTGAAATATTTTTGGTAGTTATATATATCTAGGGTGATTTGGGGGTTGGGATGATGAAGTTTACGTTTTCTAAGGCCCCGAAAATATCCCTTGACACTAAATTTACTAAATTGATTTGGAAACAAGCATACCAGTTACATGTGGATTTTAATATTTACTCTACCACTGAACTAACTGCATGGCCTTGACAGATTATTTAACATCTCTAAGCCTTAGTTCCCTCATATGGAAAATTACAGAATGGATGAACTCAAAGGTCACTTAAAGTTGTAAAATTAGTTGAATTTTTATTCTACAATTTTTGGGTTCTTGTCCTACATTTTTTACTAATTGCATAGCATCTGGCAAGCCCCTTCTCTGCTTCAGGCATCTATTTCCTTATCATTAAACATGGGAAATAAAGTAAATGATTAATAATGTCCTTTAAGCTTAGAGTCCAAGTTGAATAGGTGATTGATGATAACATACGGGCAGGTCCATGTTATATAAATTATGGTGTTATATTTTTGTTGAGCAAGTAGATCAGCTTTCATCAGAAGAAAAAAAAAAAACCTTGTTCAAAAAATTTTAACAACCAAAGGAATTAAAATGGCACACCTGCATTGCTAATGACACTAAAATTGTACAAATTTTACACTAAATAATCAACAAATATCCTTTAAGTAAAGTTCAATTTCCTTGCATAAACTATCAAATTTGCATTTACATTTAACACTTAATTTTATTTATTAATCCTACCTATCTTATCTTCACTAGACACATTAAAACTACTGAGTCCTATGCCAAAACATATCTTGTAAATCTCCTCTTATATACCACAGATACCAAGAAAAAAGTACATTCAAATAGCAAGAATAGCGCTACTAGAAAAAAAGAAAATCATATATATTTTTTTCCTTAAATTCAACTTAACTTTTCTGTTATGTGCTGAATTGTGAGTCCGGATAAAATTCTGGTATTAACATACTAACCCCTAGGATCTCAGAGTGTGACCTTTTATGGAGACAGAATCTTTACAAAGATAATCAAGTTGAAATGAGATTATTAGGATGGGGCTTAATCCAATATGGCTGATGTCCTTAGAAGAGGAAATCAGGACACAGAGACACACTTAGAGGGAAGAGTACATAACCGAAACACAGAGGGGTACCTGGGTGGTGTAGTGGGTTAAGCCTCTGCCTTTGGCTCGGGTCATGATCCCAGGGTCCTGGGATGGAACCCTGCATTGGACTTTCTGCTCAGTGGGGAGTCAGCTTCCCTCTCTCTCTCTCTCTGCTTGCCTCTCTGCCTACTTGCTATCTCTCTCTGTCAAATAAATAAATAAAATATTTTAAAAAAAAGAAGAAAGAAAGAAAGAAACGGAGAAGAGAACCATCTATAAGCCAAGAGGAAATGACTAGAACAGCTCCTTTAGTAAACAGACATTAGAAGAAATCATCCCTTTGAACACCTTGATCTCAGCCTTGCGGCCTCTGCAACTGTGGGAAAATAAATTGGTGTTGTTTAAGCCACCAGTCTGCTGCGCCTTGTTACAGCAGCCCCAACAAACTAACACAATGTTTGGCAAATCCTCTCATCTTCCTTTTCCTAGAATCAATACACTTTCAGACCTCTACCCTCAGAACTATGAATTGGAAATCATAAATCTCAAGAAAACAGTTTATAATTCCATATAAACAAATAGGGGGAAAACAGTTTCACTCTAGCAGTATTACAGCTAATATTAATAGACCTCCTATCAAAGTACACTGAAGAAATGACATGAATATACTGATATATCCAATTTCCATTGATTTGGCCTTGTGTTTTAGTTCCAACTTATTGTCAGTCCAGAAAGATTTATTATCCCCTATCATCATCAATAGTGCCAAAATAATATGTGATTCAATATAAATTAAAAATAAACTTTAAGTCTACTTAAATACTAATACAGAGCTATAGTCACCTTATGAGTAATAAATGTACTCAGGCAAACGTGAGTTTAGAATTAGGCAAACCATAGGGTAGACAGCATGATAAGAATTAACACTATGCCATATATATGGTATAGTGCATATATATTTATATATACACACATATACATGTATATATGTATATATGCATATATAGATATATATCCCACTAAATGAGATCTTTTAGTTAAAAATAATTTCTAGGGGCACCTGGGTGGCTCAGCGGGTTAAAGCCTCTGTTTTTGGCTCAGGTCATGATCTCAGGGTCTTGGGATCCAGCCCCGCATCGGGCTCTCTGCTCAGCAGGGAGCCTGCTTCCTCCTCTCTCTCTCTGCCTGCCTCTCTCCCTACTTGTAATCTCTGTCAAATAAATAAATAAAATATTTTTAAAAAATAATAATTTCTAAAGTCGACCTCAGAATTAAAACAATAATTCACATATATGGAATTTTAATGAAACTTGCAAGTTATAATTTGTAAGTCTCCCTGAAATAGAACAACAGTGTGTTTCATAATAGAGAGAAACATGTGTAGAGAATATTTGCATTCTCTACAACAGCTTGACCAATATTTATTTAGCCAAAGGCTACGGAACTTTCAGGTATTCAGAAATTCATCTAGAGTGAAGTCAAATATCCTGAAAAGACGTTTGTCCTTCCTTCATCCCCAGCCTCCTGAATCATCTGGTTTTTGTTTGTTTGGGTTTTTTAAAAGATTTTATTTATTTGACATAGAGAGAGATCACAAGTAGGCAGAGAGGCAGGCAAAGAGAGAGGGGGAAGCAGGCTCCCTGCAGAACAAAGAGCTTGGTGTGGGGCTTGATCCCAGGACCCTGAGACCATGACCTGAGCCAAAGGCAGAGGCTTAACTCTCTGAGCCACCCAGACGCCTGGTCTGTTTTTTAAGAAGCAGTAAATTACTCATTTTTCTTCCTGGAGAAGAGGTGTGAGGAAACACAATGTACCTAGAGTTAAATGAGATTATAAATGAGATACAGGTAGAAATAATTGCAATTCGATAATTAGAAGGTCTAGCATCTTCCAAACATGCATTGCTTTCTCAGCAATTTTCCCAAACCAACAATTGGAAATGGAATGGAGTATGTTATTCCAAAACTATGTTCTAATGGCATTGTTAAATAATGGAATATAAGCAGAATTAGTTTCTCTTTTATTTACTTCCATTTAAGTTTTTCAACATACATCTTAATAGGAATGAGTCTTGAATGGCAGAATTAATTTTCCCTGGATGGGAAAAAATTTGATGTAAGAGCTTACAGTAAGTACTTGTCAGTATTAATAATAAAGCACACTTATACTCTTTAAGCACCTTGAGGGAAAGTTAAAATAAAAGGTATTGTGTTTATTTATTTCTATGAGAGTGTATCATTCTCCACAGTCTAGATACTTTTCTCAATTTATCAGCAATCCAAGTTACCATGATATTTTTTGAAGAAAACTGCCCCAACCTTAAATAAACCTTAATTAAATCTTGATTCTAGTGACAATGAAAACGGACCTATGACTTATCTATTTCCCATTGTCTTATTACACAGTAAGGAAATCCATATAATCCATATATTCATAATATAGTAGCCCCTACGCAGTGTGGGAGATGGCACGGAATCAGCCAGATGGAGATAAAAATGTCTGTAGGTTGCTATATAGGGGCAGGTTATTTCTCATGTCTTTAAATTACAGCAAAAAAGTAATAATAAACAAATTCAATGGAATTTGGAGTACTGAGTAAATTCATCTGTACTGTGTTTCTCTAATGACCTCCAAAGGCAGGAATCCACCAAAGTTTCTTTAGGTACTCAGACTATCCCAATATTTCCCAAAAGACAAACCCAATCATCACAACAGTTTTAGGACAAAATAATCTGACTCTTGGAAATTTAGATTCCTTTGGTGATCAAGAGGTCAAATACAGTCCGATCACTGTTAGTTTTTACAATTTCTACCTTGATATTTGGGGAATGATGTTATATTCCAAGTGATTTCTAGAGAGATAAAAGATAATAACTTATATTTAATACTCATTATCTCATAAGACAAACAAGTATTTATTGCAAATGACAATCTAGTCACCAGGCTAAGCACCTGATATTAGAAATAACAACACAAAGACACATCCAGCATTTCTCCCCAGTTTGGAGTTCTATTTTGCTTCCAGACAAATAGGCTCAGTGCTATACTAGAACTGTGCACCACAGCAGGCCACAGGAACAGCAATGCTGTCTAGCCAGGGAAGGAGTCAGCACAGGAGGGCTTCTTTAGGAAGTAATGAGACTTGAAGCTGAATCTTTAAAGATAATTAAAAATTTGTCATGTGAATCAGAGGGGGATGGTTAAGGATCAAAGAGAAAGAAGAAAATTCCATGTTGAGTGCGTAGGCATGAATGAATATAGCATGCCCAGGGAGCAGGAAGTGCACCAAGGATCATATTCTATTCCTTCAAAACTAATTTTTGTTCTATAAAACATGCATAATGCCAGACTAAAAAAAAAAAAAAAAAAAACCACGATTGTGCTTGTACATAAATACCTTATTATTTCCTCTTTAGGTCACCAAATTATGCGCACGGATATGGACATAAGCAAATTGAGAAGAAACGCACAAATATTTTACTCATGCTTTCCTTGTTTCCTACATTTTTAGTCACACTTTCATCCCCTTATGGTACTGCCAGAAAAAAAAGTTAACACATAACAAATATGTCCACACACTAAGTACAAAATATTATAAAGCATGAACATTTGTGCTGGAAAAACCTACTGCCAATGTGTCAGACGTACTGACTATTAGTGTACAAGTAAGAGCCAAATCCAGCCTAATCATACTAAATGCCATGGTGGGTGCGATCCAACCTTCTAGGTTTAAACTTTTTCATTTTCTGATTTTTATTTAAGTATGTATCTAGCCAGGCCATAAACAAAAGCAGCTTATATTGGCAACTGACAGAAGATGTTCAAGTCATCACGCAAAAATTGAGGGGGACTGACAAAGACTTCATAGCCATGGATTCATGGACTACAAGGAGATTGCTTATTATTCAGGAATAACATTTGGAATTTTATGGGGTAACAAAGTGACAGTGGTTAGAGATGGTGATGGTGGTCATGGTGATGGTCATGAAGGAGTGTCCACTGCAGAGAGCTTCCTCTGTGCCAAACACAGCAGGAACACCCTGTGCAGCCTACCTCATTCATTCGTTAAATAGCACAATTATGTGATGATACTATTAATGGCTCACTAAGACTAAGCCCTTATTTTTCACCAGTACCGGCACTAAGTACTGTTCTTGTTGCTCCTCAATGCAATCATCATTGACACATAGTACGCTTCTTTCATTCTTATGATAACTTAAAGGGTATATTATAATCTACATTTACCAATGGGAAAAGAAGACCCAGAAAGTTTCAAGTCAGACACTACAAAACTTTAAGAAAGACTTGGATATGTCAAAGACGTTTTTTGTGGCCTAGAAAAAGGTACCCATTTCTGACAGAAGCTTAAAAGGATGGATCCCTCTTTAAAATAAAATGGCCCCATGATAGGAATCCTATAACATTTTTTGAAAAACGGGGAGCTCTCTCCTAGCTCCTTCTTTATCATAATCACACTATTACCATCCCTAAAAGACAGACCCAAGAGCAATATTATAGGTTACAGAACTACCAGAGGGCTAAACATCAATTTCAAGGTACTATCATATCTTACTCAACCTCTAAAATCAGCATCCAATGTACACTAGAATAGTCCACAAGGAAAGGGGCCAAAAACACATAAGAAAAATTATTAAAAAGTGTTTCAATTCTCCCAAAACCTCCATTCAACTATACTGTTCTCAGATTTTGTAGCCAAAAAAGTCAAGATATTGTTATGGGATAGAACATAAATCAATAACCCAGAATTCTGAACTAACTCAAAAAGGGTACTAAAATGCAAGATATACATTCTGACATTCCCAAAACTTGCAATGCTTCTTAAACCATATTTCACAAGCCACCATATAAAGATTGCTGTTTTTAGGGGCACCTGGGTGGCTCGGAGGTTTAAGCCTCTGCCTTCAGCTTAGGTCATGATCTCAGGGTCCTGGGATAGAGCTCTGAACCTGGCTCTCTGATCAGCAGGGAGCCAGCTTCCCCCCCTCTCTCTCTGCTTACTTCTGATCTCTCTCTCTGTGTCAAATAAATAAATAAAATCTTAAAAAAAGAAAAAAAGAAAGAAAGAAAGAAAAAAAAAAAAAGACTGCTCTTTTTATCCATAAGGCCCATGTGAGGTATTGAGATAAAGATCTCTATTATATCAACTGTTTTATAAATATTCTTATCAAGGCAACCTGTAATTCCCCCTCATAAAAAAAACGCTGGAATTTATCATAGTTCCTTAATAAATTTTGTATAATAATGAAAATGTAAAAACCTAAAAATTAAAACAAAACAACACAAAACAAAACAACAACAACAACAAAACAAACAAAACTGAAAACCTGATCAATCATTTAAGGTAAAACAGCCAAAGTATATACTTTTATATTAAATAAACGACACCCTGGGGGCGCCTGGGTGGCTCAGTGGGTTAAGCCGCTGCCTTCGGCTCAGGTGTCCTGGGATCGAATCCTGTTTCGGGCTCTCTGCTCAGCAGGAAGCCTGCTCCCCTCTCTCTCTCTCTCTGCCTGCCTCTCTGACTACTTGTGATTTCTCTCTGTCAAATAAATAAATAAAATCTTTAAAAAAAAAAAAACATAAAATAAACGACACCCTTTGAGAAATTCCTAAGTTAGATTTTGAGTGCTCTTAGGAAATCCAACTCTAGTGACCTAAAGCTCGTTAGCATTACAGAGTGAAAGTCAGGCAGTCAGCTTGCTGGAGAATTTTACATTAGTGATGACTTACAAATGCCACTGTAAAGCAACTCCACCCATTGGAACAGTCAGTGCCATCACTAAAATACCCAGTTCTGTGGAGGGTACACATTGATAGTAAATGGATTACCGACTTTTATTGCCTTATTTTTAACAAAACCACATAGTGAGTCTACGGACCCCAGCAATTCCTGGTGCCTGACGTCTGTGACTCAATGACATTTTTGTAATAAAAACAACTGTACCGTGCATCCACTAAGGACACATAATGGAAATCTGTTTTAGATTATATATGTGTATGAGTGTCCGGGTTATTTAAGAGTGAAATATTCTAGAGTGTTTCTGTGTTAGGCGTCATTTTAATCTGATAGCAAATTAAAAATAACTAAGGCAAAATGCTTTAATTTAGGTCATACTCACTATTGGATTATGACTAATGATTGATATTTATTTATTTATTTATTTAACAGAGAGAAAGAGAGACAGAGAAAGAGAGAGTGGACACAAGCAAGGGGAGGGGCAGAGGAAGAGGGAGAAGCAGACTCCCTCTGATCAAGAAGGCCAACACAGGGGATGCCTGGGTGGCTCAGTTGGTTGGATGACTGCCTTCAGCTCAGTCATGACCCCAGAGTTCTGGGATAGAGTCCCACATCGGGCTCCCAGCTCCACGGGGAGTCTGCTTCTCTCTCTGACTTTCTCCTTGCTCATGCTCTCTCTCACTGTCTCTCTCTCTCTCAAATAAATAAATAAAATCTTTAGGAAAAAAAAAAAAAAAGAAGGCCAACACAGGCCTGTGATCCCAGGATCCCCGGATCAAGACCTGAGCCAAAGGCAGACATTTAACCAACTGAGCCATCCAGGTACCCCATGACTAACGGTTTTTAAAAACAAAATGTTGATAAGCCTTTCACCAGAAAAGATCTGAATTTAGGAACTTATCTCTCTCTCCTCCTCTTTTTTTTTTTTTTCTTTTTTAAGAGTTTATTTATTTATTTGACAGACAGAGATCCTAAGTAGGCAGAAAGGCAGGTGGAGGGGCTGCAGGGGGTTGGGGGTGGGCAGGCTCCCTGCTGAGCAGAGAACCTTGATGCGGGGCTTGATCCCAGAACCCCAAGATCCCAACCTGAGCTGAAGACAGAGGCTTTAACCCACTGAGCCACCCAGGTCCCCTTAGAAATGCCTTAATCACCCCAACAGTAATGGATCATTAGAGTGCTTTAAGTACCAGTTATTGGACATACTTCTAAAACTCAAGGGACCCAACAAAAAAATTCCTATTTAGGCCTCTCTTAAAAAACATAAAGACCTAGCAATACTTGGGCCCAAGTTACCACACTGTAAAAACTGAAGGTGAGCAATGGACTGCCCTCAAACCGGCCTGGCGGGCCTTCACCCCAGCCTGAAACCCTCTTCACTGAGGCTCACCTACCTAACCCCCAGCCACTTTCAACACTTAGTTTGACTCCTGGGCCTGTAAGAATCTGTTACGTCCGGCTTTGTTTAGAAAAATCTTTTATTTCAAAATAAGGAAGGCCCTTCCCCACTGCAGTAGATGCTCTATATAGAAGACAGGGGGATCCTTAGAAACAGGAAAGTTGAATCATGTTCTGGCTCTGCCCAAAGCCCTCCCATTGTCCTCAGACCCAAAGCCGTTACTCAACCTCACGAACCCCCCAATACACAACCGCTCTTCCCTCCAAAAATCTCCCATTCACTAGTGCCCAGCCCATTGCTCCATCTGTGTTAGTTACTCAAATCTCCTTGCTGTTCCCCCAGTACACTCCCGTCTCATAGTCTTTTTGCACTTCCTGTTTCTTTCTAGAATGTTCTTTCCCGAGATGTCATGACTCAGAAGTCACTCTTTCACTGAGATAGCCTCTGAATATATGCTATATACTTGCAACATCGCCACCTACCAGCAATTCCTCTCTCCTTGCATATTTTTCTCCATAGTACTTAGGGAGATAGGATTACCCTACTTTAAAACCATATTTTCAATTTCCACTCTTCTCTCTCCTGAGCCCTCCCCGAGAACACCTTCTCCTGTGAGCTAAATACTCTCTCTGTTGCTCGCCTCACCCCAACTCCTGTGTTCTCCGCATCTAGAACACTGCCTGGAGCACAGTGGTACTCAGTGTTTATGGAAAAAAAAAGGTAGAATGTATAGTCTTGACTTTATTACCATTTTAATCACTTCATATGTCTTTGGCATTCACCAAGAAAAAGATGCCTGCTACCTTTAAGCTGGGAAATAAAGAGGTAAAATTTATTAAAATTGATACAAATTGGTAGACATTTCTCCTACTGGACCTTTAATGCCATTCTAAAGTAAATGAAGGACATTCAGACGATGTCACCCAAAAATATGCCACTTCAGCATAAGAATTATTTGGAGCTGAAGGTAATTAAGAAACAGCAAACACAGGAGGAGCTCTCTGCCCTCCTACTTTCTACATAAAAGCAGGGAATAAATTTCTCTTTTGTAAAGGAAATTTCCATCTGTAAAGCTGTCCTAGTCTCCCTTACCAGGAATAAGAGAACTACTCTGGAAACAACTCTTATCACCTGAGATGACAGGAATCTGCATGATAAACCTTACAAAGGACCCTCCTCACCCACATTCCCAGTCACCTTCTCCCAACTACTCCTGCTGCAGAAGCCTGAATGTCCTTTTTTTCTACCTAAGGTTTCTTTCCATAGTTTTTCATGCTTTGTTAAAATGGTATATAGGCCCCGGTCTAATTCATTCCTTGAGATTTTCACTTCATTTCTGTTATACACCCACATGCATATGAAATAAAACTTTTCTCCCGCTAATCTTTCGTGTGTTGAATTCAGAGGCTCCAACCTCTGAATCTAAGAGAGCAGAGCAAAGTTTTGTCTTCCCTATATTGACGGAAATTTAAGTCAGCGTGGCCACTAACACTTTTTTAAACATTTAGATACAAAATCAATTTTTATCTCTTTCCCTTTGGGTCTCCCCTGGCCCTCTCTCTGTCTCTCTTACACACACACACACACACACACACACACACACACAACTGGTGGTTAGGAAATAGGTTGTAGAAAATATCAATATAAATGAGAAAAAACTAACAGCTAAATTTAGGGGAGAGATTTTATAAGTTGAAGTGGAGCATAATTTGTCACCCCAATATACGTTTCTATGGCATAAGGATTATTTTAGGCTCATTATTTTTAAGAAACTACAGATTCAGAAAAAGCTCTAACCTCCCCCTCAACTGCCTAAATTTACATTGGAAAGGGGGCCTGTACTAGAGAGCTATTACCAGAAATACCTTCCAACCTAAGACTCCAAAGGCATAACAGGGTAACCTTTGTTTTCAAACATCTTGTTCCCCTTTCCTGTTAATGACCTTCCACCCCGTGGTGTCCCTAGACCCTTACCCTTTCCTTAGCTCAGCATATTATTTAAGCTTCCATTACCTAGCTACACTTTGGGTCCCTTATGTGTATGGGGCTTCTGCATGTGTAAAATTTGTTTTTCCCTTGTTCGCCTGTCTTATATCAAATTAATTAGACCAGCCCATGACCCTGAAAGGGAAGAAAGGAACATTTTTCAGCCTCTACAGTAGGTGACCATGAAGGAACTGTGAGGTTGCTGCCGCTGTGACAGCCTTGGACTTAGGACACAAAGCTGACAGATGGTAAGAATTCTTACCAGAACAATCTCCTGGATCTCCGCCTGCAGGGTCCAGTGGAAGTGAGAGTCCTATACAGCCGCCCCCCCCCCCAACCTTTTTTTTCTTTTCTAACTGAGGTTAGTAGGGAAAAAAAAAGGGAAGTAGTTTCTTTTTCAATTCTTTTCTTTCTTTCTTTTTTTTTTTTTTTTTTTTTAAGATTTTAGCTTTTCATTTGACAGAGAGACAGT
This sequence comes from Mustela lutreola, assembly GCF_030435805.1. Taxonomy (NCBI): domain Eukaryota; kingdom Metazoa; phylum Chordata; class Mammalia; order Carnivora; family Mustelidae; genus Mustela; species Mustela lutreola. The sequence goes on from NC_081290.1 coordinate 18,353,161, forward strand.
AAAAGAAGGAACACAAGCAGGGGGAGTAGGACAGGGAGAGGCAGGCTCCCCACTGAGCAGGGAGTCCCATGCAGGACTTGATCCCAGGACTCTGGGATCATGACCTGAGCCTCAGACAGACTCTTAAGGACCGGGCCACCCAGGTGCCCTGGGAAGTAGTTTCTTGGGTACAGCAACTCTGATAAAAGATTTGTTTTGAAGACTCTTGTTTTTATTGATCCTTCTCATCCCTGAGATGGTCAGTGTTTGCTTTGTCTCTGTTGTTTTATGTGTCCTAAGAAGGAAAGTCACAGGGTAGAACTCAGGCAAAAGTGTCCCTGTATGCTTTTTGTGGGAGTCGTGCTCACCAGACCAGCACCTGGGTAAATAAACATGGCTGGGGGTTACTACGCAAACATCCTAAAGGTTGTTGCTGAGGGACATCTTGGAAGCCAAAGGCACAGAACTGGTAGGTACAGGTTGAGCCCTTAGAAGGTACAGGGCAGTAGCCACCTAAATTCAAAGACTCTCATGTTAAGATAACTTGGTCATGAAATGAATTAGACTGACATTGGGTTATCCACCAGCCTCAAGAAAATGGTCCATGCAGTGAGGTACTCTGTAAGACGCTGAACAATCCCCCACCCAGCAGAGCTATTAGTTTGGCTCCAAGAGACCCAATCTTAGCTAAAGCTCTTCATGTGCATCAATAAATAAATAAATAAATAGATAGATAAATAAATAAGAATGGATGAGGTTTTCCTTTTTATCTTGTCCTATAGAGAGAGCGCTTGGTTTTGTGCCCAGTAAGAATATTCTCTCTGGTCTCCGCTAGCCTGAAGGTTCATACCGTTGGCTTGCATCTTGAGGGCCTGTTAAGTAGACTGAGTTTCTAAGATACAAAGTCACAAGTAGCACCCTCTCTCTTTATCCAATGGTGCCGGGTCTTGGGGGACTCTGTCATCAGGGATCCCAGTACCTAAGGGCCTTCTGTCATTTCAACCTTTGTTGTTTTTAGTGTTGGAATCCACTAGCACCTGCCTGGTCTTCCAGATCAGCAGGTCTGTGATTAGAAGCATATCACATTCTCACGGGAGACCAGAGACATCATTTTCATTATATAATTCTTAACGCCGAGGACAATGAAGGTCTTTGCTTTCTTAAGCTAATTCTGAGAGTGAACTTTCTGGATCTTGTTGTCAACGGCATCTTTTGCACTCTCCTTTAAGGTCAAGCCATAAAAAGGTTTATTGGTTTGAGTCACTCCTGAGATTAATGTAAGACCCTTCTCATCAATGTCCAGATAATGGATACTTTGAATTGACTGCATTTAAAAGAAAACAATTTCTACTGGTACCTACATAAAGACCCAATTAAAAAGAAAACACAGGAATATAACGGCAAGCCTTTGGAACTCCCTTAACAAGATGAAAGAACAGAAATTAGACTTGAAACAAAAATTAATGTTGACATCCAATGTATAAAATCCCCTTTCTCAAAATCCAGCCTCATCTGCCTGTTCTGGCTTCCTTATCGTACAAGATTTACAAAGAGCACTCCAGCCTGATAGCCAAGCCTAGGATAAACAGGCTACTCAAATAAATGCTGACTGCCAGGAAGTGAATTCAACAGACACACCTGGGATAGGCAGTAAAGTTCACCTTGCTATTTCTTATGACTCCGGCTCTCCAGGACTCTATAATCACGCTCTACCAACTTCAGTTTTCCTTCCTATGTAATGTCTTTTGCAGATATACTTAGATGTCCCACTTGAAAACTCATGTCCCCTGGACAACAGCAAAGTTTTTTAAATTATAAAGCCAGTTAGCCTCGACAATCAGAAGATCCTACCAATTTAGAGAGGAATTAGCATCAGATGGAAAACTGGGTTAATAAAAAATCTTAATGTCTTCCCCAGAATCATTACTAAAAATTTAAGCTATCTAAATAGGTAACCTTAATTTATTCCATCTGCCAGAAACACAATTTGGATCAAACTGTTCTTTTATAAAGTAGTGAGTTCTGCGTTATTATAACTGTCTCAGGGCTAAAATTTTACAATAGAAGCTATAAGGTCAGTTGGTATTTCTTTGTAAGTTTATGTGTGTTTATATATGTATTTTATAGATCTGTGATATTTCTCTACCTCTGGACGGTATTGCCAAAATTAATTTCTAAAGACCTCTATTTAATTGACTTAAAATTAAGCACTTAAAAATTCATTATTTCTGAGTTCTCAAAAATATAACAGAAATTAATCCAAATGTTTTTCAGCTTCATGTGGTCTGGAAAAATATTTGGTATTAAAGCTAGTTTAAGTTCATTGGTTTAGTTAAAACAAGCCTCTAGAGTTATCAACATTGAACATAATACACACATACAACTTTTATTCTGTTTGGGTTTACTAGTCAAATAAGTTCACGTTTTATCTCCTACAAAATTTGTCAGCAAGAAAAACAGCTTAGGATGATAGCTGACTTTGTCTAAGGTCTCATGAAGGTTTTGTGAGTCATTGAAATAGTTCTTGGGTTTAAGTAATTTAGGTAGATATAAGTAGGAGAAGAGTTTTGTGAACTTTTTAGTACAATTATATTTTATGGGATGCATACTTAAAAAGAGCCTCCAAACTAGTTTTTGGTAACTTAAAATGTTTGAGTTTTGCTAAATGAAATGAGAGAAATACATCAAATATGTAGATTATTTGTAAATAAGATAAAAGTGAAATATCAATTAGTGAACATAAATATATCTACCTCAGGCTTTCTTTCTACAGAAAAATGAAAAACATTTGCGCATATTAGTAAACATACCATATTCTACATTAAAAGATTATACTATGATGAAATACATGTTTCTAGAAATTGTGAAATATATTAATGAATTTGCCAATCAAAAGAAGCTGCTATAATGGTCTATAATTGCTTGCTTTTTAGGTTTGCTAGAAATTAAGGTTTCTAAGGCTTAATATTCTAATTAATGTAACTAATTAAAACTGATGGAAATAATAAGGGAAACAACTCTGTATGCAAGGAAACTAGGATGTCTTTGGGTTAAAAAAAAAAAAAAGATATGGGATAAGGAAATGTATTTTTGTTAAAAGAAAAGGAACTAAATTTGTCCTAAAGTCAAACTGGTTATTTCAAAATGGAAAAGGGAAGAATGAAGGACAAAATACGGTAGAAAGGTGGGAAGAGAAAAACAGGGAAGGAATCTTCCCTTGTATAGTCAAGCTGGCTATAATTGAATGAGTTTATTATAAGGGTTATATAAAATTAAGCTTTAAAAATGAGTAGTATATTTATGTAAAACTAAAACAATTTTCTTTAAACTGCTAAAAGGACAAAGGTTTCCTGTACTGTTGATCTGCTCTGCATATTAAGATATTGTGAGAGGTTTTCCTTTACTTCTTAAGTAATCTTTCTAGAAAGCAATGATTGTTTCTTACAAAAATAATTTCCTATTGTCTTAATCAGGTCTCTGATTATTTAAGAAAATTGAGTCTCCTCAGTATTAAGAGAGCTAAGTATTGCTTACAAACATGTAACTTTTTATATTTGCTATTGAGATCTTTTATAATCATTTTGGTTAATTACATAATTAGTCATGGTTTCATAATGATCAGTGAACTCTATTTTAGTCAAGAGCCCCAACCTTTTGATATTTTTGATGCACTTCCCCCAAATTAAATTCTACATAACATCTTTTGGACCTGGAACTAACGTTAGGATTTTCCAGGGGATCCCTGAAACATCTCAAAAGATTTGTTCTCTGTTTATAACAAGATATGGTATTCTAATCAGGCTTATTCGAGATATTAAATTATGGGGGAGGCATTGTCAGATAAGTGATGCTCAGCATTTTTAGGTTATATTTGTATGACTATTTGTTACGAAGACAAGGCTTTTAAAAGATTTATGAAAGTTCTGGGAATCTGATGAGTCTTGGTTTAATGTTATTGGTTGTAATTCAAGTTATTATTTTAAAATGTTGTATGTCACAGAAATAAGCAAAGTTCATTGTCAAATGTATTAAAATGAACATTCATCAGATCTTTAATCATGACCACTCTTAAGTCTTTACTCATTTCCAGTTGTTGTTTTACTCTGATGCTTTTGCAAAACTGTTTTATCTTTTCATGGAAAGAAATTTGAGTACAGGTTTCTGATAAATAAGATCATAGCATTTAACTGGGTAGGAATTTAAAATTTTTCTAATGTAAAAACTGGATTCATAAATCTGCTAACAATAGATCAAGATCAGGAAGAATTTATTACATGGGACTGAATAAACTAATTGTTGGGATGGCAGGAAGGGCTACTAAAGATGGTGAAAGTTCCGGCCACAAGACCTGAGCTCGGACAGGAGAACAAAGGCCCAAGCAGGAATCTGAGACCCCCGCCCCAGGCTCCTGTGGACCAATGGAATCCCAATGAGCGGTGGGATATCCAAATAAGGGAAACTTGCCAAAAGACCCCTGAGCTTTCCCCAAGACCCCTTAAAAGCCCCCTCCTCCCTGCCTTGGGCGCGACTTCCGCCACTCTGCTTTCCAGAGTCGCAGAACCTCACCGGAGGGTGCCCACCTCCTCCCGGCGCAACTTTCCTGGCTCCCCTTCTCCTGAGCCCTGAAACTTCGCCGGAGAGCGTTTTTAATAAATCTTGCCTTGCACCCACTTTGCCTAGTGTTGTGTTTATCTCACCGGAAAAAACTTTACACTAATGATTATAATTTTTTATGACTTTCTATTTGAAACATTGCTCATTCTTTCATGTTTATTTTCCAGATTTAAGGAAAGTTTCTCTCTTAAGCTATCTATAACTTTAGAGCAAATATTTGTGAACAAGAATGAAACAATTTGGGGTGCTTGGTGACTCAGTCAGTTGATTGTCCAACTCTTGATTTCAGCTCAGATCATGTTCTGAAAGGGCCTGGGATCAAGCCCAAAGTCAGGCTCTGAGCTCAGCAGGGAGTCTGCTTTAAAGGTTCTCACCCTCTGCCCCTTCTCCTACTCATGCTCTCTCTCTAAAATAAATGAATGAAAAGAAAGAAAGGAAGAAAGAAAGAAAGAGGAAAAAGAAAAGAAACAATTTTTCTCCTTACCGATGCCACCAGAATTTGAAAACCTATAGCTCAATCGCTCAAATGTGGGCAACCTCTGGGCCTTGTGCTGTGTGGCCACTCAGAAAGGTCCCCAGGAGAATTCAAACTGCAAACCAGGAAAATCTATCACATTGCCACTGCCTGCTCTCATTCCCTCTTAAGATACTTTGAGCCTGACATTTATAAATATTCTTGACAGGCAACTCTCAGGATTCAGACGCTGGATTTATAATTGGCTCCCACCATTAAACCTTTGTTGTTCTTTCATTTCCATTGAAATGTCTTATATTAATTGCTTGACTATATAAGCCTAATTTGGGAAGCCCACCTGCAAGGCCAGCTCCCAAAATGAGAAACAAAATGTTTCATTGTATTGACCTATTCTCAAGACCAAAATTAGTTCAGTGGGATATGGAGCAATCTACCAATTTAGCTTCTGGATTATGAAACTTCTTATTTGACGTTTCAAAGGTGGGACCAAAGGGAAGTGATTTTTTTCATCCCAATATATGTCTCTTTGGCATATAAATTATTTCAGACTCATTACTTTTAAGGAACTACAGATATAGAAAAAGCTCTTTACCACCCCCTCAACTGCCTAAATTTATATTGGAAAGGGGGACTGAACCAGGAAGAGAGCTATTTATTACCAGAGGTATCTGGTCAACCTTTGTTTTCCAAACATCTCCTCTTGTCTTCCTATGAATGGCCTTTTTCACTTTTGGATCCCTAGACTCCTACGTAGCCTTTCTTTTAGCTCAAGATCTTATATAAGTTTTAATTATTTGACTCTGCACTTTGGGTATCATAATTTTACAAGGTTTTTGTTTTTTGTGTTTTTTTTTTTTAATTTTATTTATTTATTTTGACAGAGAGATCACAAGTAGGCAGAGGGGTAGGCAGAGAGAGGGGGAAGCAGGCTCTCCGCTGAGCAGAAAGCCAGATGCGGGGCTCAATAGGACCCCAAGACCATGACCTGAGCTGAAGGCAGAGGCTCTAACCCACTGAGCCACCCAGGAGCCCCTACAAGTTTCTTTTATATACAAATTTGTTTTTCTCCTATTAATCTGTTTTATTTTCATTTCACTAGCCAAAGAACCTACAAGGGAAGAAGGGAAATTTTTTCTGCTCCTTGGAAGCAAATAGGATCAAACTTTTAAAATGTAAAAAAAAAAAAAAAAAAAAGGAGGAAGTCTAATTTACAATTAAAATCTATAGCTAATAGGACTTTGAGGTTCTTATTAAAGACCTCTCCCTTTCTTTCCAAACTGGGGAAGGCTAAAAGTATATCTTAATAATCTTATGAATTAATGAGGATTACAATGAATTCCTAAAACAAAGATTGACAAAATCGACTTTTTCTTTCCTTTGAACAGCTTTCACTCAAGAACATTCTCCTCAGCCCTCCATCAAGTAGAGGCATTGCCCTAGCACTAATTTAAAGAAAATTCTGCATAGCATTGATATGCAAATTCTGATTGCTTCAGCTCAAATACTCTTCATTTGCATAAGCTAATTTAAAAATGGGCTGTTAACTCTACTTTGAGCTTGAAAATCTGAAAACCCAAAGATGTCAATTGTAAAAGTTAATTGAGAAGTTCAGAAAAATTTTCCCAAGTCTCCAAAACATCCTGTTGCCTAGCCACTGATGAAGATGGTAAGATGTTTAGAACAATAGGCTAAGCACTTGAAAGAAAAATGTCCAGTAAATTAGAATTATTGCGATTTTCTTTTATGTCCACAATTGTTCTTTATACCTAAATAATCATTCTTTTTATTATATTGTGAGGTCAGCCAATAACCAGTAAGTCCATATGGGGAGAAAAAAAGGTAAATAGTGGTTTAAAATCACAGTTCCAATCCATTGGTGCAATCATTTGGAGAGGATAAATCTATTTTAATGCTAAATAATTTACACTGTTTAGTTTACTTTATTTAGCATTCTGGTAAGTACTGTATCCTTATGGGAGCATAATTAATAGTTGTGTTATTTTATCCAGCTAAAAAAAATCTCTTCTTTCTCCTCTGACTAAAAATCCGTTGTTCCATTTCTTCCTATTGCACTGAAAACTAAGTTATGCTTATTTTTATTATTCTTTTTGACCTGGGTCATATATTTCAAGTAGAGAAATTCTTACGTTCATAGACATGATTTCTTTGGGTACAGAATTTCAAAATAAAGGAGAATGGAAACACAGGAGCAACAGCTGTTTTGCCTTTGTTTTAAAATATTAATGTTAATTCTGATTAAGAGAAACCTGTCCAGGCAACTTGGTAACATATACAAATATGAAATACGCACCCATAACTTATGTCAATTTCTGAATGGGTGCAGCGTATCATTTAAATGGCACAGGTGCAGTAAACCAAAGACCTTAAACATGCATTATATCCTTGTTGCCAGCAAGACCCCACTAACCCTCTTCCATCTCCAAAGGAAGGTTAACAATAGGAAGATCTCTCACTGGCCTAGACCCTTTGAGCTTGACCACCAACTGACACCTCATAGATGGACCAAGGACTGTCCCATGGTTACCTCTATCTCATTAAAAATCTCCACCTATGTGGGAACAAAAATCCCATTAACATAACACATTATCCTGAATAGATATGTTTCCTGAGTACACAGAGGCGACCTTATGCCCATCCTCTATATACTATGACCAAACTCCCCTTTCTGAATATTCATCCTAATTCTAAACATAAGGAGCCCACTTACTTCTTCTCAGAGACTTATGGCTTTGGAAATTATTCCCCCTGATCTCCTTATTTGCTTCTAAGTTTCTTTTGTGTGATTACTCCGCCTAGTATAGTCTCTACCTGTAACTCACCAAGGAGTGAACTCACCTTAGTTAAATTACAAAATTCCCTAACAGCTTGTTTCCCCCTACTAGGCAAAGATTGATATAGATAGATGATAGATTGATCGATCGATCTATCAATATAAATAGAGATAATGATATGTCTCTTTCTATATCTTTGTTTCCCAGAGCTTGGCATGGCTTTGGGCACCTTGTAGGCTTGAAGGGTTCAGAACGAGCTTCCCCAATATGTGCCCGTTTGGCATGTGGATTATTTTGAGCTGAAAATAATCAAATACCTAGAGACTCAGAGAGAGTTTTTTACCTGCCCCTTAACTGTCTCTAAGGTTTAAGTCGAAGGCCTGGTCCAGGAAAGGAGCTATCACCAGAGATAGCTACAGAGAGTGTGGGCTACCTGTGTTAAACTGCAGGAAGCACATATTTATTCAAATTCCACTCTGTGTCCCATTGTGTCTGCATGGCATGACAAATATTTGTTAACCAAACATTTGTTCTTCCCATCTACCTGTGAATTGTCTTCCCTTCCTTTGAAACCCCACTCCTAACTAACTCCTTCTCCTTAGTGCAGGATGGTATAGAAGCCTCAACTGTCTGTGTTAGTCTCTCATGTCTTTGTAGAATGTCTATATGTAGTCAAGTAAATTTGCTTTTCTTTTGTTAATCTGTTTTAGGTCAAATTAATTAATAAACCAGAGAAAAGAAACTAGAAGGGTAAAATGCTTTCCTTTCCTATAGACTCTTCATAAACATATATGGAAATAGAGAGAGTCTGAAGATAGGACACAATATAAAGAAGAAATAAAAAAGTGGAAGAAGCTTGACAGAGAAGTTATCTGGGGAGGAATGAATACAAAGTTTAATATTATATTTCTGGTCTTGATGTAACAGAGACACAAGCCTTTTACAGATAAAAAAAGAAAATATGATTCAGTTTGAGTAGTACTACCCTGTGATGCAAAGTATAGCAATCTTTTAAGGATTTCCTTTTTTAAAATTTTGTTTGTTTTTGTTTTCTTTTCTTTTTTAATAAAGAATATTTTTAGATTAAAAAGTCTGAATCAAATATTTATAACTGGTTACCTAAAATACAGATTAGAAAGTTAAAAAAAAAAAAGGCAATATGTAATAACTCTGTGAGACAAGATTATAATGAATCTTTGTTGCCATAGTAGCTGCTCAACCATTTTGACTGAAAGGACTAATGAGTGAATGATGTATATGAGCCTTTTAATGTTACTAAGCTGCTGCTCCTGTCCTTATTGTGTCTATTGCCTAGACAATCACTTATTCCATATGTATAACCAATATGTATCTTAAACATTTAAAATAATTACCTCCAAAATTCATGGTGTTAAATAAATTTAATCCATCTAACAAAGGTGGTGGTCTCATTTCTCCCTTAGAGGACTGGTAACTTTCAGAATATTGTACCCCCAAATATGTCCCTTTGGCATAATGGTTGTTTTGAGTGGATTATTTTGAGAAATAGAAGATACAGAAGAAGCTCTTAGAGCAGAAAAGTTCTTCTTTTGTAAGGGGTATTTATATTTGTAAAGAATATCTTCATTTACCAGGATGAGATGGATGATTAAATAACAAGAGAATCTTAATTTAAATCTTCATAACAAATTTTACCTATGTTTATCTTGTTTTTCTTTTTAAACTCCTACAACTTTCACACTTTATTTTGTATTTAGCTGAGAATGGTATTTTAGGTGGTGGTTTAGGCCAAGACAAAGAGCTGCTCATGTTTCCCTGTGATCTCCCATGTGTATAGGTGACAAACGTGTTAATAAACTTCTTGTTGTCTTTCCCTTGTTAATCTTTCTTTTATTATTGGGGGGTGGTCTCAGCCAATCCCTCAGAAGGGTAGAAGGAAATTTTTTTCAATTGTATGTTTATATGAATAATTAGATTAATTTCAAAGTTATATAATAATTTAAAATGTGAGTGAATAACTATGTATACCTATATAAGTGTATATACAATGTGTATCTAGCATATATGCAAAAGGTATAGACCACACATTTATAATATGTAGGTCTATGTAATATTTCTATAAATTCAGCATTTTCAGAATATTATAAACTGTGTTCTTTCTATGATGGCCAACACAGGTTTTAAAAGAAAAAAAGAAAAAAGAAAAAAAAAAAAAAAACCACGTGTCCTGAGGCGCCTGGGTGGCTCAGTGGGTTAAGCCTCTGTCTTCGGCTCAGGTCATGATCTCGGGGTCCTGGGATCAGGCCCCGCGTAGGGCTCTCTGCTCAGCGGGGAGCCTGCTTTCCCCCTCTCTCTCTGTCTGCCTCTCTGACTGCTTGTGCTCTCTCTCTATCTCAAATAAATGAATAAATAAAATCTTTAAAAACCAGCAAACAAAAAAGTCCTGAAATGTTACTTACTCACTTACTCATTTAATTATATCATTGTTCCTCTCAGTGATTCCTTACCGTAATTCAGACATGAGCGTATTTGTTTGAGATGAATACATAATCTGTACATATGCCCCCAAAATTAGAGATTACCAACTCCAAAGAGTGAGAAAAGATCTTGTTTATTTTAGCAAAAGGAGTCACATCCAATTCTTTATATAACAAATTTTATACAATGCACTCACCTCTTGTGTAAATGCTAACCTCGCCTGAACACAATGCTAGGGCTTTTCTCAGTTATCACAGTGTCTTCAGTCTCCTCTTGAACTATAACTCCTAATTTTGATATATGATGAAGTAAAATAAAGCAAAGAGAAATGACCAAAACACTTAATATTAAGATATCCATAGTGTCCATATAAACACTAATTTTGAAGTATTATTGTATAGTTACAGTTACAGTTGTCTCAAGGTCTGGCACTAGAGAAATATAGCCTCAGAATCCCGAGTTTAATGGAAAAGGATTATGCATAGTGGATCAGGTGTTTTAGCTGTAAACTAGTAACAGTTAAGTTCCTCTGAGAAAAGGACAGCATCGCTACAAAGTGATTACTATCTTCCAAGTAAAAATTCACAAGTTATCTTAGTCACTCACACACACACAAGCTGACAACAGAACTGAAAATCCTTTGGCTAGCTCAATTTATAATGTAAATAGTGAAATATTTAGGAATTTCCTGGATTTATAGTCTCATTATTTAACAGGGTAACTACTTAGTTGGCCAGCTCCCTAGATTAATGGCCTATAAATTAATAAATATATCATGGCTCTAAAACTAAGCATTAGCCAACCTCTTGAAATCAATTAGCCTCACAAGTAGGAATACATCTGGAAACACATTTATATTCCTTTCTTTGTTATCCCTTGACTACTGAAAGTATCACTGATTTACCACTCACCATAGCAAAGTATCTAAAAAATGTTGTCTGTTGCTCCATAAAATGAATCAACAAAGATTATAGGACAGTGAAGTAATCTGTATTCCCATAATGTTTTATTGTTATATCCAAACAGAACTTACACACATGTAAGCATACATCCGTGAATTACTGTACAATAAGGGCACGGCTTCTTGTAAGAAGCTACACAAATTTCAAAATTATCTTTTCTAAAAAAGGTGAATTAATTTATTATGCTGACTCTGTCACTATTACAATAGTCGTTATCAGCACCCACCTGTTACGATCTCATCCTAGAAACCACAAAAGGAAAAAAAAAATCTACTTCCATGAATCTACCTAACTTCTGGACCTCAACTGAATCCCAGAGGAAAATTATTTTGATCAAAAAATGTTGTTTGCAAAAATGAAGATACTGTATAAATAAAAGAAAATATTCATATACTTAAAGTCCAGCAACAGTTTCTAGTGCAGTGGATTTCTTCCACAACAAATACACTAATTTCTGCAGACAAAGTCAGGATACACCTTCAAATGGTTTATTTCATGGTCTTTCTGTATTTTGCCAGAAAGGTAAACAATTTTATTTCTTCCTGTGCTATTTTGATATGATGAAATTATACTCTACAATTACTCTCAAGTCAAAACATATTAGTTTTGACACAGATTGCCCTATTTGAGTATTTTAAATGTAATTTGAAAAGCAAAGAGCAATCTTTAAATGCAAACTTCTATGATTAAAAAAGAGGGAAAAAGACCACAGATAACTGCATTTAAGTATAAGAATTTATTGCCAAGTTTAAATTTTTACCACTATATTGCTGGAAGAAAATATAATTTAGCAACTTCTTAAATATATGTATTGATAATAATTAACAATGTATATACAAATAATTAACAATAAATATATGTATTAATAATCCAATTCAGAATCTATCTAGTTTCAATTATATAAATTAGTTAGTAATATTTCTTAGTGTTTAACAAATGCTAAATATCATTTAAAGTCCTGTAATGGGCACCTGGGTGGCTCAGTGAATTTGGCTCACCTGAATTTGGCTCAGGTAATGATCCCAGGGTCCTGGGATAATGATCCCAGGGTCCTGGGATCGAGCCCTGCATTGGACTCTGCTCAGTGGGGAACCTGCTTCCTACTCTCTCTCTGCCTGCCTCTCTGCCTACTTGTGATCTGTCAAATAAATAAATAAAAATCTTTAATAAATAAATAAATAAATAAAGTCCTGTAAAAACAGCAGTGACTAAGCCAGACAACACATAATCCCAAATCTCATAGTCTCTTACATTTTAGACGGATAGGGGTAAAATCTGGGAGCCAGATAACAAATAACAACAATAAATTACAGTACTACTAATAACTATATCTAATCTCCTGTAGTGAATTAAAATAGAAGGATATGATAAAGAGTGACTAGTTTATTTTTTGTCAGTAAAGATCTCTAAAAAGGTAATAATTAAACTGAGAAATACAGAGGAAATACCATTAGATATGCCCTCTGCCCAGACTTTTCTTTCTCATCACTTTTGAATGATACCCATGGGTATCTCACGAGGAAGAACAATCTGGGCAGATGGCATATCTAATGCAAAGGCCCTAAAGTGAGAATAAACTTTGCTAAAAACAGAAAAAAACAAAATAAAAACAGTGTGTCTGGAGCTTATAAAAGGGCAGGATAGTGGTGTGCTGATAGATGTTTAGCAGTTTCTTTCTAGTAATATACGTGTGTCTATATAAAAACGTACATTAAGATTATTATAAATTTTACTGATAAAATAATGTCCAGCACACAATTTGCAAACAATAAAAAATACGCAATACCCTATGCTGTCAATTCAATTCTGTATCGCTAAATGGTACTCACAGCATTGCTGTCATCGACTCCTGCTGCACTCTTGTATCTGTAGCCAAACTAAAGTTGTAACTGATGAATGAGTATAGTTCCAGAGTAATATTGATTATTTGTTTATTTTAATAAGAAAGATGAAAATAGAACAACAAAGGCATAGGTTAGAACTTCCCTAGTCGGTCAGTGATGTAACTTCTTTCCTCTATTGCACAATGGTCTCCAAATACTAGCATATATCCTCAATTCTTGTGCTCTTCAAAATGTAACAGGCTAGACACAACACACTATGAAGTTTACCCTGTGTTGGTAAAGTTTTATCCAACACTGTCTTCTATCTAGACAATCATCAGAACATGAAATAAACCCTGACTTATAATGTTTATCAATGTTCATGTCATAAATATTCTTGCAGAGTTAATTTCAAGCTGTCAATAAGACTTCACTATACATGAAGTTGGGGGGAGATGTGTAAGAGCGAATCATTATACAATATTTCCATCACACACATTCAATATGCATGAAAAAAAAAAACACAAGAGCACAGATAATAGAAAAATGTAGTGAAAAGATTAGGAAGTCATGTGCTTTGAGAATTTACTGCACTTGCTTGTAATGCAATTTATATAATTGTAGAATTACATACTTGCAGCAGTAGGTTTTAACAAGTGGCATGCAAAATATCCAAAAGTTTAACAATTGGTTTTCACAAGTAATTGCAAATTGACTCTAGCAAACTGGCTCAGCATGGATATAGTGATATAAATGAGGCTACATATGCAAACAGGTACATAGCCGGTAAGGATGTTATAAACCAATATAGGGAGTTTTTGTTTCACTGAAATAATTTTTTTAAAGATTTTATTTATTTATTTGACAGACAGAGATCACATGTAGGCAGAGAGGCAGGCAGAGAGAGAGGGGGAAGCAGGCTCCCCGCTGAGCAGAGAGCCCGATGTGGGACTCGATCCCAGGACCCCGAGATCATGACCTGAGCCGAAGGCAGAGGCTTAACCCACTGAGCCACCCAGGCACCCCTGAAAGAAATTTTAAAAATCACTGGATGGTTAAAATCAAGGGAGATATATGACTTAATTTGTGTTTTAAAATGTTTACTTTTGGGGTACCTGGGTGGCTCAGTCCATTAGGCACAAATTCTTGGTTTCCCCTCAAGTCATGATCTCAGGGTCCTGGGATCCTGTCCCACATGGGGCTCCACACTCAGCACAGAGTCTGCTTGTCCCGCTCCCTCCAACTTTTCCCCTCTTCCTCTGCACAAACCGCCCCCCGCCCCCCGTCAAGCACATGCTCTCTCTCTCTCTCTCTCTCAAATAAATAAATAAATGAATACCTTAAAATAAATGTTTGTATTCAGAGCTCTGGAGAATTGACTTCAGAAGTCTGAGAATAGGGACGGAGAACACAGAAAGATCAAAGTCACTGTAAAAAGACTAAATGAGAGATAAGAAGGGCTTCAAAAAGAATATACCCATTGCCATGATGTTTTGAAGGTAGATGGGCAGGAAACTGATGGATTGAGGTGCAGCCAGAACCAGCTTTAGACCAGATTAAGAAGATCCACATATCACATTCATTGTCACTCTTTTACTCCTTTTTAGGTCATAAAAAAGTTTTTTGAAATCTCCATAAACAAGGGTAATTACAGAGAGAAACACAGGCAGCAGTGAACTGTTCCACACAGCACAAGAAGAGAGTCTGAGAATGAGCTGTTGGGGTGGGGTTGAGGGGAAGAAGGTGAAGACGGATTAAACATTCATAGACTCTACAGCAGAAAATCAGAGGACAGAGTGGCTGTTTTTGTTTAATTATAGTCATCATTCTCCAATCACCTGGAGTCAATGTCTAAGCAGACTTCCCTTTCTCCCTAAACTGCTTGGAAAAGCCTAGAACCGCCCAGAAATCCTGACATGGAAAAATGAGATATGCAGGAGAAACAACATCAACCAGTTCTCCCTAGAGTTTGATTATTTCAGTCCTGCCTCAGGGTGGCTCCTGAGCTGAACCCAGCCAGCTTCCTGCCTTTTCCTAACAAGCAGAACAGTACTACCTTCAGGTTTGTCATGGTTGGCCCTACAAGGAGGGGAAGTCCTTTAGCCTCTAGATTTCAGGTTAATGACTTCAGAAATCACAGTGGTAAGCCTGATTTACAACTTTTAACTATGACACATGATATGCAGGATTCCATTTAAACTCCTATTCTAGGACCCACAAATGCTCCAGGCAATGTGAAAAGATAAGGTAAAAGAAATAGAAAAATTCAAAATGACTTCTTGGTTTTTAAAGGAATATTAGTATGATTCCCTTATGAACTTCACACAAACCTATCTCAGTTCAATAAATTTCCAGTCGATATCCAATGATAAATTTTGGTTAGAATTTCACATTCCGCTTTAATTTTTTTGTTGTTGTTGTCAGAGAAAAAGATCGCGCATGAGTTGGTGGAGAGGGGCAGAGGGAGAGCAATAGAATCTTAAGCAGGCTCCATGCCAAGGACGGAGTCCAAGGTAGGGCTCGATCTGGGAACCCTGAGATCCTGACCTGAGCAGAAATCAAGAGTTGGTCATTTAACCGACTGAGCCACCCAGGTGCCTCTACTTTAAAATATTTTAAGCCAGTTGTGAAAAAGAAGAATAAAAAGAACTTGTCCCTGCAGGTATGAAGCAATACTGCAGAGTCATAGCGGTATACTGGATTAGATACAGGCTAATGAACCAGTGAAGCAGAACAAAAAGTCTATTAGTATATGGGAATTTGTCACAGAAGAGTAACAGCACAAACCACTCGAGAGAGCTTACATTATCTGATAATGTGTATTCCAAAAAATGACTCACTTCATCTAAAGAGTGTTCGTTCTAACTTATATAAAAAACTTCAAGCAAATTTATTTGAATTCCAAGTATAATTCTAAGTGTGAAAGGTAAACTATTTATGATACTAGGTGAGGAATGGTTTCTGAAATGCCTACAAATCATAAACCAAAGGGGGAAAATGGAATATTTTGACCATACCTGCTTGAAAGATTTCTGTCCAACCATATCTAAAGGCTCAAGAGAGAGGAAGAAAATATTTGTACGATTGAAAAAAAGCAAAGGCTGACTATCAGCGGTTCTTACAACCTAGTGGGGAGAAAACAAGCTGAGAGAAAAGTAGGTAATGACTGTAAAGCATCATTTTATGGAAGAAACTATCCAAATTTTTAAACATACTCCTTCAGTATATTTAAGGAGTATGTTCAATCTCACTACCAATCAGAGAAAAGCACACTAAAACAATGAGATAGTGCTTAATATCTATCAGGGAGACAAAACCCAGAAAGCTGGCTTCTACTATCAGGCTTCAGAATAGGAAAGGAAGCTCTTGACCTCTTTGCTTGGAGTAAAAATTGTTGCATCCACCCTGAAGAGCAATCTCTCAGAGTGTAGTGAAATTACCTATGTGCGTAAACTTTTAGCTCTCCCTTAACTGCCTAAAATAACTTAGATGGAGGGTTTGGCCCAGAGGAAAGGTATTACCAGAAGTTTTTTTTTTTTTTTTTTTAATCTGAAAGACTTATCTACATGTCCATGCAAACATCTGATTACCAAATATCTGCTCTTCTTATCTTGTTGTGAATTTCCCAGGCCAATATAATATCCCTAACCTCAGGATGGCATATAACCCTCAATTGCCTGAATGCCTTTGGGTCTCTAATTTTTATTGGCCTCTCACAGATATAAAACTTAAACTTTTCTCTTATTAATCTTTTTACTCATTTAATTATTAGATGCCAAAGAACTTAGAAGGGAAAAAGGGGAAATTTTTCCAACCCTACCACCAGCAATATTGATAGAGTTCAAGAATAACACTGAGTAAAGGAATAAACAGAAAAGATGAAGACACAGTACTGTCTAGAAAACATTTTCTTTTCTTTTCTTTGTAAGGATACATGCATATTTAAGTAAACTTTGAAAGGATGACTGGATGGATACACATGAAATAAACTAGAGCGGGGAAGGAAAAGATCCGTATTATTTTTCTATTGCTGCATTGACAAATTACCATTTATTAAGTGGCTTACAACACCACAAATTGTATTATCTTATGGCTCTGTGCATGAGCAGTCTGGTGTGCTTCTCACTGGGCTTCTTTCCGAAGTCTCTAGGGGTAAAATTCTAGCTTCTAGAGGTTCCTTTCCTTCATCTTCAAAGCCAGCAAAGGTAGTACCTCTTCGTGCTTCCTTCCCTAACCCTCTGACTTCTTCTACCTTCTACTTCCACTTTTTTGTTGTTGTTGAAATATAATGAATGTACACTGTTAAAGATCAGTTTCTGGTGTACAACATGCTTCAACCCTTCTGTGCACTACTCAGTGCTCCCTCCTCACGGTAAGCGTAGTCACTATGTGTCACCGGACAGGGTAATTACAATCTTATTAACTATATTTCCTATGCTGTCTTTTTCATCTCTGTGACTTATTTTAGAACGGCAAGTGGCACCCTTAATTCCCTTCGTCCGTTTCACCCATCCCTCCCACCCACCTCCCCTCTAGCAACTACCAGTTTGTTCTTGGCATGTATGAGTCTATTCATTTGCATCTTTGTTTGTTACATTTTTTTTAGATTCCACATATAAGTGAAATCATATGGTATTTGTCTTTCTCTGTCTGACTTATTTCACTTAGCATTATACCCAACCGATTTGTTGTTGCAGATGGCAAGATCTCGTTTTTTTTTTTTTTAATGGCTGAGTAATAATCCATTGTGTGTGCATGTGTTCACACGCACACGTACGTCACTCTTTTATCCATATATCGACCGAGGGACACTTAGTTGTTTCCATATTTTGGCTATTACAAATAATGATGCAATAAACATAGGGATGCATCTCTCTTTTCAAATTTGTATTTTTTGTTTTGGGGGGCAAATATCCAGTAGTGAAATTATTAGATCATATGATAGTTCTATTTTTAATTTTTTGAGGAACTTCATACTGTTTTCCACAGTGGCTGCACCAGTTCACAGTCCTACCAACACTGTACAAAGATTCCCATTTCTCTGCATCCTTACCAACACTTATTTCTTATCTTTTAGATTCTATCCTGATAGATATAAAGTGATATCTCATTGTGGTTTTTGATTTGCAGTTCCCTAATGATGAGTGATGCTGAGTATTGCTTCACGTATCTAGTGGCCATCCATATATCTTCTTTGGAATAAATGCACATTTTAATTGTATTATTATTGAGTTTCTTTGCTGTTGAGTTATATACATTCTTTACCTATTTTGAATACTAACTTATTATTTGACATATAATTGTAAATATCTTCCCCAATTCAGTAGGTTGCTTTTTATTTTGTTAATGATCTCCTTCACTGTACACAAGGTGGTTTTTTTTTTTTTTTTTTTTTTTTTTGAGGTAGTCCCAATAGTTAATTTTTGCTTTTGTTTCCCTTGCTGGAGGAGACATATCTAGAAAAACGTAAATGTGCATCTTGTTGGCCTTTCTTCCATTACTTCTGACTCCTTTTGCCTCCTCCTACTTCTACTTTTAAGGATCCTTGAGATTCCATTAACCCCCCCCCCAAAGAATTATAATTCAGAATGCACTTTCTACCTTTAGGATCTTAATTTAATCAATACCTGCAAATTCCTTTTGTCATGTAAGGGGAAATAGTCACAGCTTCCAAAAGTAGAATGTGGACCTCTTTGGGTGGCCATTATCCTGCGTACCACATGGAAAGATAAAAATAAGTAAAAATAAAGACTAAACAAGTTAGGAGGAGTGATCATAATAAATATGACACTCAATGAAGAATAAAATACACTGAATCCTGTGTGCTTGGGGTGCTAAACAGAGACAAGAGGAAAAGGGTGGGGGGGAGTTGTCAGCTGTGCTAAATGATGCTGAGAAGTCAATTAAGATAAGGACAGAGGAAACTATCACTGGATCTGGCAAAATGAAAACATTTGGCGAACTTAATAAAAGCAGTCTTAGTGTAGTGGTAGCAAAGAATGCAGGATTAAAATGGATTGAGGGGAGAAGACGAAATGAGGAAATGATGAGAAAACACAATGTCACTTCTATAATATGTGCTTTTATTACACAAAAACCTCCTAGTAAAAATGAAATGCCACAAAATAAAAAGCATATGAAAGTAAATTATTCTGTTCCTTAACGGAGTATCATGAAAGGCAACTACTGTAAGCACTTTCAAAGAGGATGTTTTTGAAATTTTAGTTGAAAAAAAAGAAAGATAAACATTATAGTATAATCACAAATGCATCAAAAGAAATAGATGCATAGAGAAAAGCCTAGAAAATAAAGTCTTCTTGGTGGTTGTCTTTAGCAGGATGATAGATGATTTGTTTAAAATTTTCCCTGTTTTTCCAGTATTCCATTATGAACATGATTTTTTTCACTTTCCAGAAATAATGCAAATTGTTAGACATACTAAGATTATTCAAAATTCTTTTTGCTTGAACTACAAAGAAACTGTAAATATTGCACTTCAAATTTTGTGTGTGTTCACAATAACCAAACTATAAAACTTGATTGGAAATGCACCTAGGATTCATAACTAGGGTCAGCCCATTAACTATAGAGAAGTTAACTGAAACTTATGAGCCACAATTTCCTCATTTGTAAATGGATAGTAAATATCTCAAGTGCTCCTACAACCTTAAACATTTATGAGAATATTCAGATTCAAATGACAGTATTTTCATGTAGTCATCTTTTATATATATATTTTATATATCATTCACATAAAAATCTTTATAATTTACTTGTATCAAAAATTATCAGAAGATGGGGCTCCTGGGTGGCTCAGTGGGTTAAAGCCTCTGCCTTCTGCTCAGGTCATAATCCCAGGGTTCTGGGATCAAGCCCCATATCAAGCTCTGTGCTCAGCAAGGAGCCTGTTCCCCCCTCTCTCTCTGCCTGCCTCTCTGCCTACTTCTGATCTCTGTCTGTCAAATAAATAAAATCTTAAAAAAAAAAAATTCTTAATAAAAATTATCAGGGGGCGCCTGGGTGGCTCAGTGGGTTAAGCCGCTGCCTTCGGCTCAGGTCATGATCTCAGGGTCCTGGGATCAAGTCCCGCATCGGGCTCTCTGCTCAGCAAGGAGTCTGCTTCCTCCTCTCTCTCTCTCTCTACCTGCCTCTTTGCCTACTTGTGATCTCTCTATGTCAAATAAATAAATTAAAAAAAAAAAAATCTTAAAAAAAATTATCAGAAGAAAAAAGGTAAACTCTCTTGGACTGCTTCTAGTTATCAGAGTTGTCAAAGTTTGGATGACCATGTCAACAAATACAGTCACAGGTATGTCTAGACTAAAACATTTAATGTAATTTCAGAAACTCAACCACCTCTGCTGCTGAACTACTGGTGTATATACATAAAGGCTTAACATATCCATGTTCCCTGTTGGTTGACTTTCTTCAAAGACTGACTGCTTTGATAAGAGAAAAGGAAAGCCACACTTGTAGCCACAAGGGAACTTGGATAATCCCCTAATTCTCTGAGCAGAGTTCTCTCTGGAAATGTACAGAACTGCTCTCCAGATAATCCAGCTGAAGAACACTCATATTTCATAACTTCTGGCTTCCCGATGACAGTTTTCCTGTCACAATGACTTTGAAGTTTAGCTATGAGATGGGAGCAAATCAACTTTAAGAATTGAAGAGTATCAATACTTCATATCCAATCCTTTCTCTAATTATATTTCCTGAGACACATGAGCTATGAAGGATATAAAAATGGCAGCCTTGTGGGCATGGGATTATAGAAAGAACCAGTAGAAAGTCTGGCTAAAAGAATAAACTACATGTGACTTGCCAAGCTGTCAGGGGGTAAAAAAAAAATAGCATCTATCAGAAAACAGCATCTGCTCTACCCCTGCCCTCACTAACAGCCAGCTGTTTTCAGTTATTCTCACCTGCTGGCCAGGTTCTCTCAGGATGAACTCTTGCCAGGGGTGAAACAAATCCAGACAGTCGAGACTGAGCAATCAAGCTACATCAGTCCTTTCTGTGCTTCTGAGGCCATGAACTCCTTCTGCCCATCTTGCCCTGGACCTTTGGTTTCCTACAGCTCGCCAGGATGCCAGCAGTTTCTGTGAACTGTAGAATGCCCCTCTTCCTCTGTCTCCAATAATAACATCCTCCTGGTTTCTGCTTATTAAGCCTTTGGGTCATTATCTACCCAGCTCAGTCCCTGTGATCCTAATTACATTGTGACTAAAGGTATGTGGCAATTTTTATTCATTTGTTTTCTTTTTGGAAACAATTCGTATATCAAATTTAGCCTTTGATAAAAGTCTACTGAAATTAACATTGTATATTATAACTTCTTTTCTACATCCACGGATACCCCTTACTGTTAGTAATTCGCAACGGTAGATTTCCAGTATGCACACATTTCATCTTCTTTAAAGTTTTCCTTGAAAATATCAAACCATTAAGCTCTAATGAATCTTTAGGCACAATGAATTCAACTTGACAACTGTGCTGTATTCGTCAATCTTTTCCCTTGAGAGTCTGCTATATTTAATCCAGTTTTAAGCATGTGTTTAATAATTCTAATGTCTGAAACATATGGAAATCTTAGATTCCTTGAAGAAAGTCTGTTGTATTTCACTCAGTATTGTTTTAAAATGTGGTAGAGAAATAAAGATTTCAGACTTTGTGGCACATTGCCTGAGTTCAAATCTCAATTCCACCATGACTTTGGACAAGTCATTTAATTTCTTTCTGCCTCAATTTCAACGTAATTGTGCCTACACTATAGGTTGGTTACAAAGATTAAATAAGTTAATACACGTATATGGTTTAGAAAAATACCTGGCATGCAGTATATTTTTAACAAGTGAGCTACTACTATTGCTGATGTTGCTATTCATCTGTATCTTTATTTCTTTGATAAAGGTATCAACAATAGTTTCGAATTCATCATTAACTATTTTTTCAGGAAACTTACTGGACATTTGAATGCAGAGCAATTCTTTAGAAATCATAGTATTAAAAAACTCACACATATGGACATTGCAAAATATAGAAAATAGATAACCTAACCATGTAGCATTAGACATGCCAAACAAATAAATAATAGCACTGTGGCAGAGACGCTAACCCTGGAGACAAAGGAAGAGCCCTCCAAAATCTATTTAGATATTCAATAGTTCTTTTGGTCCCTGAAGCTAGTAAGAGTGAAACTAGCGAAGACAGATAAAATGAAGATCGAGAATACAGAAGCTCTTAAAGAGATTACAGTCCCAGTAATTGTAGTTTCCTAAGAAATTTACATATCGTCTAAGTCTAACCTAGTCCCATCATGGCACAGATGAGAACTCAGAAACACACAGGGCACAGGTGCTATTTGGATCATACGGTTTTGAAGAAAATGGGTTAGAGCCATGTCTTATCTAAAGATCCTCTTTGCATGTCACGGTAACTGCTTATGTCTGAGATCTCAGATTGAAACTACTACGGCCGCATGCTTGAAAGAAAGCTTCGTCATATATGCATTTTACTGACAAGACTCCCCAAAGACTACTAAATTTAACTCTGAGTCTTAATTGGCCAGAAAAGTCCTTATCGATAACAAAGTCTATCAACCTTCCTGGAGGTTTGCTTAGTCTTTGTTTTATGACAGATGGCTTTTCCCTAATTAAGACTCCTTTCAGAATACAGAGTTTATGCACTACACCTTGAGAAAGCAAATCCCTTTTCTCCTAAGAGCCCCATGTTCGTAATATCCAAAGGAACCGAGGCAAAGAAGCTGAACATAATCCAGTCCTCCTTTTGCAGCCGAGCTTTCATTTCATACTTCACTACAGTTTCTCTAATCCCCACTTTCTCTTTGGGTTGCAGTGTATGGCGAGCCCACAGAACGTTTAAAATCCCTGCTGATCCGTTGAGACGCTACACAGTGCATGACAGGGCTTGGCAAGCATGTGCATTGAGACCTTTAAAAAAAATTTTTTTTTAAACATCTAAATAAAACAGAGCCTGTGTTACCATCAGTTTTACTCTGTTTTGGAGGCCACTCAATCTTCTCGTTACTCCCAGGAGCGCCCCTTCATCGAACAGACATCGTCCTAATTGGGATGTGACCAAACAGCTGGATTACAGTGAAGCGTGACCCAACCGGCAGAATTCCTTACCCGCACACATCCACACGCACACAGCATCCTGCAGAAACAAGACTTACAAATGAATGCTTGAAGCCTCATTTCTCACTCTGACCCCCGGGGTCAATGATGTCAGAGAAACTATTTCTGAAAAGAGCTCTAGAGTGGGAGTGAACAATCAGGACCAAAAGTAATGAGCAGCTCTTGAAGGTCACAGCTGTTGAGCATCTAATTGTAACTTGAAAAGCTGAGTCCCAAGTTATTAATGATCTCGCTGATAAACTTTTTTTTTTCCCCACTCCAAGTCATAGAAGCTCTTCCTCTAACTTGGAAGATAAAGCAAAGAGCTGCTCTAGCTATAAACGCAAGACTTTTCCTGTCTCGATGCAGCTGTGCATATTTGACTGCCTGCCTTCCTCACACACTCAAGTGTATACCGGTGACCTTCATATAAATTGAGGCACGCCTCCTGATTCTAAGATCTCTCCTAAGGGAAGAGACCATCAACTCTGCCAAATATTTTGTTTTAGCTTGTTAGCTACTCAGTATTATAAAACAGACTGAATGAAATCAAGTAAGTGATTTACTCAGAGAGCCAAAACCATCCTTTCCTTACTTTATATGCATGTGGCAGAAAACACAACACCTTCATTTGGAACACATACGCTAAATTATGTGTTTTTAAGTTGGGTTATGGGAGGTGGAAATAATACTTCCACAGACCAGTAAAAATTATACTGGAGGATAGAAAGAACTGTCTGCTTTTCTAAAAAAAATAACTAAGGACAAAGTAATGCAGATATGAGGACATAGAAGGTGTACCATTAAAAAAATTAGGAAACACATCACCCATGAGAATTCCATACCAGAAAGCATCCTGTATCCCTCAAGGATGATTTAAATCAGGTTTGCTCCCCTTCTTGCTTCATTTGGTCTATTGATTTATAATTTCTTTCCAAGCAGGGGTAAAATCTTCACATTTCTCCTATTCATCCAGACAGTCATTTATTTATACACAGTAGGTTCACAGTAAGTGCTCGCTGAATGAAGGAAATGAAATGCTTTAATTATAATGTCTTTCCAACTGGAGGGCTGTTCACTGCTCTCACCACAGCAAGCCACTAAGGTTCTTGAATGAACCCCTGAGGCTGTCACAGAATGATGCAGGGCACTCACCTTTCCTCCCGCACCGCCCCCCAACCCCCCCAGGAACCCTAAGGGAATTCCTGAGCAGCTTCCACCAAGCCCAGAAGCAAACAACTGAAATCGGAACTGCAGCCTGTTAGTAAGACCTAAGTTGGACTAGGGGAGAAACTTGGCTCCTGTAGGGTAGAGACCGGGGCAGAGCGTCTCCTGAGATTCTACTGAGATTCAGGTCTGTGAAAGAACATGTGTGCAAACACACATCCTCCTTGTCTATTCTTTTTCTTTCCTTTTTTTGCTTAATAGGCTCATCAGTGATATGCCTTATAAGCACAACAATATCTTGTCAGCTGCCCCCTGCTTTCATAGGTGGTGGTCTACAGATCACAAGTATTTTGCATTTGAATTTTAATTCATATATCATTAAAGAAACATTTATTGACGGAGCGCCTGGGTGGCTCAGTGGGCTAAGCCTCTGCCTTCGGCTCGGGTCATGATCTCAGGGTCCTGGGATCGAGCCCCACATTGGGCTCTCTGCTCAGCAGGGAGCCTGCCTATCTTCCTCTCTCTCTCTGCCTGCTTCTCTGCCTCCTTGTGATCTCTGTCAAATAAATAAATAAAATCTTTAAAAAAAAACATTTATTGAGCAAATATCATGAGCCACAGATAATAATATTAAGAACCCTAGCAAATACATGGTGAATAAAAAACAGTGCCATATCTCAAGACTCTTATGATCAAGGAGGAAAGTTGTATAAATGCATAACTATATATGATAGTGTAATAAGTTCCTTAATACATTCTGTCAAATGTCGCCTTCTACACTTATACAAGAATGCACAGATCAATACATCTCCATCATTCTTGCTTCTCTATACACCAACAAAAATGAAGAAGTTTCCACCAAACCCAAGTCATTTAATCATCTATCAAATCTCTTGATATATTCCCACTATCACAGCAGTCTGATGGTACCTTTTTCTTCAGTAGTGTCAGATCACCTAAGCAGCGGTGCGGGGAGACTTGAACAATGAATGGAGAGATCCCCATTCCCTTCACACTAGAATAACAACCTACATGCAAAATTCCAAAAGGCAAAAGCTATATCTCCACCATCTCTGTTCACCGAACTCAATGCCAAGGAATGGCATTTTCTAGCCATGACAAATACTGAAATAAATAGTAACTCATTAAAATGAGGGGCGCCAGGCTGGCTCAGTGGGTTAAGCCCAGAGTCCTGGGATCGAGCCTTGCATCTGTCTCACTGATCAGCAGGGGGTCTGCTTCCCCACAGGCTCCCCCCTTCTCCCTGCCTCTCTGCCTTCTTGTGATCTCTGTCTGGCAAATAAATAAATAAAATCTTTAAAATGAAACAATTCATATACCCATATAATCTGAGAAGACTTGTTTTGTTTTGTTTTGTTTTTGAGGATGGGGCAAAACTAGTTACTATATGGAAAGATTTTTACAATTAATCTTGAAAGGCCCAGGGAACAACTAATCAGCAAAATCAGTCAGAAATGCTATCCAAATTCTCTTCAGTTCCTTTCTACATTTACAATAACCCTTCTGGAACAATTCATACATTTATGTGATTTTTTCTCTCTGTAGGTGATACCCAAATCGGCTGCTAAAGATCTAATCTACTTTAATTCCCATTATTCTCAAAATTCCTACAGAATGGGCTCATGAACACCAAGAAATTTATCATATTGAAAACTAAAATCATTGCTTTCCTCAGAAACCAATATTCCTTGCCAACTATTTAATTCAATGTACAGATAAGGAATATAAGCATAGGTTGAACTCACAGCCATAAAATATTCTTAAAACCACATGTAATGATTTCAAAGCCTTTTATTTAATATACTCCCTTTTTAAAGAAATAATGAAAGTGCTTTTAGTTTTTCAATTTTAAAGTCTATGGTCACAATGTCTCAAATATTTTGCCCCAAGTATAAATTAAAAGTGTAATTTTGCATATTTCAAAGTAGTTAATGCCTGCATTTATATTCAACTTGCATTTAGATCCATTTATAAATGGAAAAATGCACTTGTCTTCAGGGTTGTAGTAGGCTCAAGAAGGAAAAAGCTTCATACTTCTTTTCCATAATATCAAAGAATTTTAGATTTGGCAAGGGCTTTACAAATAGTAGCCAACCCATTAATTTTATGGATGGGATATTATACAAATTACTTCAATTTACATAGTTCTACAAGTAGCAGATGGTAGATTAATACTAAGGTGACTATTTACATTATCACCCAAATCAGGACACTTTTGAGAATGAAAGAGGACACTATTAGGGATTCCTGCAGGATAACAGGTCTCTCTGGGAAAACCAGGACATATGGTCAGCCTAACTGTAACGCATGCACCGTGTATTTGCCGTTTTATTTGAGACTAGTCAATCTGCCACAGAGACAAGAAACAAACAGGACAGCTAAAACTTATGTGTTACATATACATAATGTATGGGCAGGTAATTTGGGAGGCAGAGGCAGAATCATAAAATGTATTAAGAAAAGACAGTAAGGGGTGCCTGGGTGGCTCAGTGGTTAAGCCGCTGCCTTCGGCTCAGGTCATGATCTCAGGGTCCTGGGATCGAGTCCCGCATCGGGCTCTCTGCTCAGCAGGGAGCCTGCTTCCCTCTCTCTCTCTCTGCCTGCCTCTCTGTCTACTGTGATCTCTCTCTGTCAAATAAATAAATAAAAAAATCTTAAAAAAAAAAAAAAAAAAAAAAAAAAGAAAAGACAGTAAGTTAGACGTAAGTCACAGACATAGAATTAATGGAACAGAGGTCTATTAAAAATCAGTAACAAGAACAGAACAAATACGAGTGTTACTTAGAATAGGAAGTGGGGCACCTGGGTGGCTCAGTGGTTTAAGCCTCTGCCTTCCGCTCAGGTCATGATCTCGGGGTCCTGGGATCGGGCCCCATGTTGGGCTCTCTGCTCAGCAGGCAGCCTGTTTCCCCCTCTCTCTCTGTCTGTCTCTCTGCCTACTTGTGATCTCTGTCTGGCAAATAAATAAATAAATAAAATATTTTAAAAAAAAAAAAAAAAAAAAAAAAAAAAAAAAAAAAAAAGAATAGGAAGTGAAGACCGTAAGCCTTAAATATTCATAAATCCCAGACCACGTCACCTCCAGAGTAACAGTTTCTCATCCCTAAATCTTCCTCCGTTAAGGACATCTATTATGCCCCTCTCTGACCCACAGAGTCTCTGCTTAAAAAACAGATATAAGCCATAGCAGCACAATACATTAAACAGTGAACTACGGCCGTGATCAGGTATACACATACCTGCGTCTCTCCAACAAAGGAAGCCAGTGTTACCTTCGGGTCCCTACAACTACTGAGTTTCCTTGCTTATCTGATCTTTGTAACCACACAATCAGGAAAAGTCACTGATGAGGCAGAAAGGAAATTAGGATATTACAACACTATATAAAACAGAATTAATCTGTGATCCTCCTCCAGTCCATCCACGGAACTCTGTGCTAACTGCGTGGACATCTACACTATAGCTTTCTCCTTGGCTTTCCCACTCCAGAAAAAAAAACCACATGATTCCAGAATCTTGTCATCTTGGTCTGTGAGACTTTCACTCCCATGACCTTAGTTATAACTTCTCTAGTAGTTTGTATAAGTTCCCACGCAACAGAACGTATCTCAAAAATCTCATTAATTCATTTACTCATTCAACAAACATGAGTGCCTTTCACAGAGCATGCTCAATTTGGGGGTACTTAGAATATAAAGATGAAAGGGACAGTGTCTGCTATTAAACAGAGTCCAAGGAAGAAAACAGATAAGTCAACAGACGAGGTATAATAGTGCTGTCATACCTTAGCTGCCAGGGTTCAAGGAAGCCTTCCCACAGGAAGTGACATCAGACAATATAGAACAGGTTAAAAGAGAGAAGAGAAAAATACACTCACTGACACATTACCTACCGATGCTATGACATTTTTAAGTACATGATACAGATTAACTCATTTAATACCACAGCTCTATGAATTATTATGGTTATTACTCCTATTCAAAAGATACAGAGAGGCTTGGAGAGGTGAGACATTTGGGAAGTAATGGAGTCTGGATTGAACACCAGACATTCTGGCCCAAGAAACAGTCCTCCTTATCATTAAATTATACTGCCTCTTCCCCCAAATACCAAGAACTAAAATGTGACTGGGAGTCAGAAAAGCAAAAAAGGGAGAGAAGGGCATGGCCACGAGAGAACCCAAAGCAACAGAGTTAGACGTGGCCTGGGTATAAGGAGTAACTGTAAGAGATGAAGCCATTAAATTGGGAAGGGCCCAGAAAATGAGATTTCTAAAGCTCTTACCAAAATACTTATAATGTCCAATGTCATGTGGCCGCATAATTCAAAGTTTGTATCACAATCTTGTACGAGGAAAACAAGTAAATACCTTATGTAGCATGGAAAACAAAAACCAAAACAAGTCTTGTCGTTTTCGATTAACGGTAACTTACTTTAGATTTATAGTTACATCTTATAAACATTTTACAGTC
The DNA here is from genome assembly GCF_030435805.1 of Mustela lutreola. Taxonomy (NCBI): domain Eukaryota; kingdom Metazoa; phylum Chordata; class Mammalia; order Carnivora; family Mustelidae; genus Mustela; species Mustela lutreola. The sequence goes on from NC_081290.1 coordinate 18,382,062, forward strand.
TCTGAACTACAACACAACACAAATAAAGATTTTAACAGAGTGTATATATAATCTAAAATAGAGTTCTAGCCATGGGATACTTAACCATTTCTACTTTGTTTAAATTTCACACATGTAATTATTATCTACAACCCTATAGATAGGCACTTGTGTATATGTGTATGACAATACTATGCTGCAGTAGTAGTTTATTTTAAAATAGTAAGCAGATTTTTATAACAGGAGAAATAAAATATAAGTAAGAAATAAACCAGCAAAATACATATTTTCATGAGCTGTTCAAATAATTCTGCTAGACTCTCTTCCCATTATAAATAATCAAATTATTTTTCATTTTCTATAAGTAATTACATTATTTAATATGGGAAAAACCAAATTTATAAATATCAGATGAGCAAAATAGTATATATATTTTTCCAGATGTGAAAGTGTGGGATTAAATTACTTATACAAGATCAACAGTTTTAAAGAAAATTAAGAAATCCATCTTTTTGAATTCCTAAGATTTTTAAAAAGTAGAAGTCTTAAGGCATTTACTTTTTAACATAGAAATAAAGGTATATATAAATATTTTTGTGTGTAAGTAAATGCATTGGAAATAATGTTAATTTCTTTTATATTATAAGCCTAGTTTTGATAAACATAACAATTTTAACATAGCATTTTTTTTAAAGATTTTATTTATTTATTCGACAGACAGATCACAAGCAGGCAGAGAGGCAGGCAGAGAGAGAGAGGGGAGGAAGCAGGCTCCCTGCTGAGCAGAGAGCCCCATGTGGGGCTGGATCCCAGGACCCTGGGATCATGACCTGAGCCAAAGGCAGAGGCTTAAAACCACTGAGCCACCCAGGTGCCCCCGTAGTATAATTCTTAAATTCTAAAATGATTTAAGTATTTCAACAAGTCTTCACCTTCTTTTTTGGCTACAGACTACATATAAACATATTTAAATTCATTCAGTTAAAACTCATTACAATATATAATATTTAGTTTAATTATTAATGTATAAGTCTGATCCAAAAATATTTGAGTTTTTATTTTAATCTCCAATAGTATTAAACATCCCAGAAATAAAATTTTTAAATTTGTACTACATACTTTTAAAATGGTTCACTCCAGCACTGCTTTAGCCTGATGTATTATAATTAACTAATGATCAAAAAGGAACAGGGAAAAGCAATCCCCAAATAGGAGAAAATTACTAAACTTAGTCATACTTCCTTGATTCCATCATATATACACATAAACCTCATCCCCTATTATTTGCTCTATTTATACATAGGGCATTTAAGAAAGACCATGCCATCAATAATTTATCACTGAGAATCAAAAACACTTTCATTTTCTCATCCATTTAGCTCATGCTCTGTCATCATTTTGTATATATGAACTTTCTGTGGATTAGCATTAGTAAAGGCTGCCAGAGGGGCAAACCATAAAAAAGGTTTGGGACTTCCTCTACCTCACCAACGTGTCGACCATGATTTGCTCACCTTCAACAGCTTATAATTTTCTCTTCCCTAAGCGTAGGTGTATCCCCAGAATCTCTCATTGCCTATTATCTTCTATGCTTTGGGTAATCTCATAACCCCCCCCCCCAGGGCCTTAATTATCACCTTTATGTTGAAAACTCCTAACTTGATCACTAGCAAGAACTTTACCCTTGATATTTAGATTCATATCATAGAGTTTGCCTAACCTTTACACTTCTAACCCAGTATTTTGGAGACCAAACTCACCATTTTGCCCTGAAAACCAAAGCTTCCTCTTGACATCCTAATTCTGTGAATGGCACCAACCCAGCCACTGAGGCATCTTTGATTCCCTCATCCTCACTTCCTACAGCCAATTAACAGGTAACCAGGCTCTGCAGATTAAGTCTCTGCAGATTCATGTGCGTGGCTCACACAGTTCATCTTCTCTCCCTCCCCATTGCTAGCTCCCCAGTTCAGACACTCATTACCTTCTGCCCTACGGCAACAACCTAACTGATCTACTTTCAAGTTCCTCTCTACCCGCAAGTTCCCCACATCATCCTGACAGTTTCTAAACTGCAACTCTGATCAAGAGCCTCTGAAGAATTTCAGCTGCAGACGAAATGATGTACAAAGTCTCACCCGGACATTTAAGACCCCCTACAAGATGGTTACAACCTACCCTTCCCCTTCAAACTTCCTGCCTCACTATTTCTTCCCTCATGTCTATATTGCTGGTTAACATTGACTCTTCACTATTTGATGAAAATACAGAATTCTCTCCAACTAAAATTATGCTCACATAATTCAAGACTTTGGAGGACCCCCATTCTCCAGCACCTCCCACCTGCTTGTAAAGGATCCTAGGGATTTTCCAGAGTTAGTTAAAATACCACATGATCTAAGAAGGCTTTACCCATTCTCCCTTCTAAGCTACCCATTCTCCCTTCTGTCCTATGCCCCATGCCACACCAGGAATGCCATCTCCTCCTTCTTTAAAATACTACGGCACTTGTGGGACACCGCATTTCACCAAATCATTGTCAAACGCTTACTGATATACTTGGGTCTCCGACAACAGACTACAAATCCTGGAGGAAAGGAAATGCCTTACAGAGTGTTCTATGTACATTACAGGCACAAAGTATGTGGATTAAATTAACTTGAGTTATTTTCTCTTTTAAACGTTTATGTTTAGTTACCCAAGCTATCAACTCATAATGTGCCCAAAGTATAAAGACAGTATTTTAGAATATTACTTTGTCTTTTCTTCAACCCAAACAGAAATATGAACAAGTACTAAATAAATTTACTGAAAATTCTCCGTGGATCTTTCATTTCATATCTCTGGTATAATTATTCCAAAAAAAAAAAAAAAAGCCAATAAAAAAAGGGTAGGCGTAAATAGTGGTAGATACCACTTACTGGTCTCAAGGACTATATGCTTATCATATTTAATATATTTATATATGATACCTAATCATTACAACAATGTAAGTACTTTTATCATCACACTATACAGAAGAGATAATTTTTTTTCAAGCATAAGTCCTTGAACCTGGTTAAGACTGCTAAGAAAAAGTGAAGCTGGGACTAGACCTAAATATTTCTGACCCCAAAGCTCAGATAATAATGGTGATTCATGGTACTATTCTCCCCTGTCTTATTCAAAGCAAAATGGTGAGAATGTAATGATATGTCTAATAACCAAGAAAAAGAAATTGCTTCTCAGGTAGTCAATAGTGAGGGAAAGTAATCATAGCAAGGGAAAAGTCATCAATTTAATGAACTATATATATAAAAAAGAAAAAGAATAGAGGGCCTGACCAAGTTTCTATATTTCTGGACTGGAGACTGTATGACAAATGCAGAATCTAAAAGCACAGACATAAGCCAATCTATGAGAGTGTAATGTTTTATACACAGCACCTGTCCTCCCTTTCACCTTAATTTAGGGTCAAGGTTTCTCTAAATATAGTGGACGTTTCCTTTGTATCTGGGATACACTGCAGATCTCTTTTGCTACACCCATTAAGTTGAAAGGAAGCAGAAGAAAAAGGAAAGGATTTACTAATAATTGACTAATTTATCCTAAGAAGTATCTGTCATTGATAGTGTCAAATATGCTCCTTTGGGACATCTATACAATTATTAACACATGGCAGGTACTCAAGTAATGAGTTAATGAAACAACTTGCAATAAATTCCTAATTAAATCAAAAGAGCATTTTTTTTTTGCCTATATGTTAGTTTAGCTTCTAGTTCCCATTATTCATATTGTTTGTAATAAGAAATATATAATATACATAATTTATAAAATATATATAAGATATAATTTCCATAAGCCTTTGAGAAGCTACTCATACCCTTCTCAGACGAAAAAGGGAAAATAATTTAATTTACAGTTTATGTCGAAAGAAACAAAAGAATTTATCATATTTCCCTATTAATTCCTTAAGGCCAAACGCACTAACACATTTATTTTGAACTGGATTCATCATGCTGGTCATTTATACCATTTGGGAAAGAAACAAGTTCCTACAGAAATGTTTTGAAATCATGTTCAGGGCTGCAAGGTTTATTATTATTTTTTTAACCTCAGTGTTTTACCTGTTTCTGTAGAGACCTATTATCCTTCTCCTATATCAAAGTAGAATATGGCCCTAGACGTATATAAGAATTCTAAAGAGTAATGAGCAAATAATGTGTTTTGAATATTAATTAGACCTAACTTTTTGTCTACCTTAGCAAGCCTCACTGTAAGACAAAAGTGAACAGGGTCTTTCTTCTGAAATAATACTACAGTAATATAAAATAAGAAGGTAAAACAGCACTTTGAAGACCACATTATACTGTTCTCTTGCAGTAACAAATTGCATCCAGAAGACTGAGATTGTAAAACAGAGATTTTTCCATTGCTATAGCAATATTAATCTGTCCTTCTGTGACAAGTTCCTTCATCTCCATATTGCCCTATGAACACCTAGTCTTTACCTACATATGCCAGACTATAATGTAATAACAAAATTACAATGAGCTTTTCCAAAGAATTTGGGAGTAGGGGGGTAAAAATATGAGAACACGCCAGAAGGATTACTTATCAAAGTCAATATAAGTAACCCTAACAAAAACAGTAAGAGTAACACAGTCTCAGATTTTCCAATGATCATCAGTTATAGCAAAGGCAAATATAAAAACCAGACAGAAGTGATGAGTAATTGTTCACTATATGCCCATGCTTAACTTTCAGGACATTCTGGTTGAGAATCAAGAGAAAGGTAACTGTTCTGTCAGGAATAGGGCTTGGGGGGCACCTGGGTGGCTCAGTGGGTTACAGCCCCTACCTTCGGCTCAGGTCATGATCTCAGGGTCCTGGAATTGAGCCCCACATTGGGGCTCAGCAGGGAGCCAGCTTCCCCCCTCTCTCTGCCTACTTGTGATCTCTGTCAAATAAATAAAATCTTAAGAAAAAAAATAGGGCTTGGGATGGGTGAATACGAAGAAAAATCAATACAATTCAACCCTACATCGAATTTTTAGCTAAGCTGAAGAGGACCCAAGCGCATAGGACATTCCAATCGGCAAAGATAATATCCTTCGCAAAGAATCAGAGAGAAAGGGGCATAGTTTGCTGACAGAACTTCCATGAGGTTGAAGAGTAAGACCTACATGGCAATGTCGTCTGAGATAAGAGAAAATATGTTGCCTACTAATCGTATTTACTAGATGTATATGCTCTGGCCTGTAGGTTTTAAAGCATCTCACATTTACCACTCCCTGTTCCTCATTTATTCCAGTGGCCATTGATTTACCCTATCATGTTGGTTGAGTTCATGGTATATAAAAGAATTGACTCCATTCCCAAATCATTTTGTTCAACAAGTAATCCAGCAAAAGAGTTTTTGCCACACTTTCCCTGCCTCTATCAGTTTGTTACAATACCGTTACCTGTACAATGAGGTGAGCTCTTCAGCTATGGTCTTAGATTCATGACTTTGAAAATGCTTACTTTCTTAGTACAGTTTTGATTTTTTAGACTCTTACCCACTGAGAATATTAGACATCTCTTTAGGAAAGAGTATCCCTTTACAATGTCATCAAAGGATAGGCTAGTCTCATAATCAGTTTTAATTAGGCAAGAGTATAAATCAAGATTCATTTTGGAGGTACTCTCAAAAGATACATGGAGATTATCTTTTGTTATTATTTTATTAAATGGTGTGTCATGTTATGCTGTTAATAAGTACAAATATGAGCAAATTAGTGTCCTGTACTCTTCCAAATTTTGACATGGAACATTGTACTAAGAACTGAAAGAATGTCAAATATATCTAAGCTGCAGATCAACTGTCCGAACTGTTCAACCTGTTTCCCTGCCACAGGACTGAGAAGTACTTACTGCAAATGCCCATCTGTGATAAGAATTCTGTTTCTTGTTGTCTCATGGGAACACAAGAGAGTTCAAAGTCAGATCTAATCTTGGCTCTACTCTAACCCTGCTAGGTATCACTGGGAGGTAAAGGAAGGATTGAATAAAACTCCTAGGAGATGCCCTTTTGTTTCAGAGTATCTTATCATACCTAAGACAAAATAGAATGTCTCACAAAGAATGGTAATTTTTTTTTTCTTTTTGATGAGAATCACTTATGATCAACAAATGGCATTTTTAATTTTTTTATCTTTTTTTTTTCAAGATTTGTATATTGTATTTAAGATACAAGCTTTTAATTAGGGGCCCAAAAGTTACGTTTCTATTCAAAGAAATGTGTTGAAGAAGTTACTTATAACACCATCATTCCAGACCATCATTCTCTGTTTCATCTTGTCTTTCTTACCTCAGTAAGTGGTACACTCACTCATCATGCTTTCTCTTAAGCTAGAAACCTCTTTGTCCTCTGAGTTTTCTTTTGGTCTAGTCACACATCCCATGAATCTCTAACTCCTGTCCATTGATCCTCATTATTACTAATGTCACTCACTCTTTGAGTCAGGGCTAGCATCACTTCTTACTTGACTCAATAGAATAACCTTCCTATCTCCAGTCTTGAAGTCTCTAGTTCATTGTTAATACAGGCAGCAGGTCAGTCTTTGCTTAATGCCTGTAAGATTAATTTAATTGTTCCCTCACTCCCATTAGCAAAAGTCTCAACTCTACGTAACGTTGTATCATGCCATTCTGATCAGATCTTTAACCACTTCTGCATATAATTTCTGCTCATACATTTAGAACTCCCTCTCGAACATGCACAGACCAAATTTTGTGTTTATCATACTTATAAAAACAAGGTTCTTGGCCTCTTTGGTTATAGGGTAGAGATATCCCCTAGCAAGCACCTGCCACACCATACTCTCCTATTGTGTCCTGGTGCTCACTGAGATGGGAGTTTGAGCTGCCTGTCTGTGTCAAATTGGACTTAGCCCAGTATCCAGCAGGCATTTATACTCAATCCAGCGTCATTGAAAAAATAAAAAAGGGCAAGAGTGAACTATGGAACATCCGGTATTTTATAATTGAGATCAATTTTACTTTTGTTTAAAGTAACAAAACAAATCAAAATGGAGTTTTCTACTTATAATTATCATAAAAGCATTCCCATTTATAAACATAAAAACCCAAGAATCGGAAAAATGAGAAAAAAAAAATGATGGCAGAATTTGATTTGATTCTCCCAAAGGATGGATAGAATACACAAGTTCCTTGTAAAAGCATTTTGGCTCTTGCAAAGGTAAGCTTTAAAATGAGCACAGGGTAGCATTTTTTATGACTTGTCAAGATTTAAATGCTTTCGCTGCATTCTGAGAGAACACCCCTATGAACTCTGCACACTCCATGTGTGGCTTGCAGGAGTGTTATTTGTAGATCATCTCAATGAACTTATGCAACTGCAGGAGAATCACAATTAAACCAAGGAAAATCCTGATAAAAAACACATTTACATTCCTTTGGTTTCAAGGAAAAGTCTTGATATCTAGTCATTAACTGGGCAATCTGCCCTCAGACTTCCTTCTGCTTTAATGTGCTAAGGAGAAACATGTCTTCTGAGAACAATGTTTTTAAACTCTTTATGCTTTGCTGCTCTACTGTGAAGTCCTAATTCCTGTGAATCCAAACACTCATTAACTCTTAAGAACGGTTATTAGCTATCCTGAGTCAAATGAATATAAAATTTTAAAAAGGACAAAGTTTAATTTCAAGCCAATAAAAAGATTTTTTTTTTAATGTTGTTAGGGTGGCTTTTGTTGGGTTTCTCCTCAGTTGTCTGGCTATCTATAGGACAAATACGAAGGTTAATATTTTTTAAAGGAGCATCAATTTGATTTTTCAATTAAAAATTACATTAATATGTCTTTATATTGATTTCTGAGTTTTCTGTATCTTAAATTATCTTGCTTCTGTAGCAAACAGTTGTTTATATTTTAAGAAATGTGGAGGAGAGGAGAAGGGGAGGGAGCCAGAATTCACTGGACATCTTCTTGTTTGCATTCTTTCCTGTCTTTTCAACTTGAAGAGCTCAAAGTAATATGGTATTTTTCCTTTCACTTTCATTTTTAATACGTGTCAAAGCATTCCAGCTGTATGTATCAGCTCTTGTATCAGGAAAGATAATGCCCCTGTAATATTTATTTTTTTTTTCTTCTTTATTTTTTCTTAGGGAGTACTAAAAGATGACCTTCAGATGCTCTTTACCTCAGTGATAAAATTACTTTTGCACCAAAGCAACTTTCAAAAAATATTGTCTCCTTATAACAGATTAACATGATTCTGCAGACTCCTTTTAAAATCACATGACATTGACCTCAGCTCCGCTTATGAGATCCCATACCTATGTTTTCTTTTCTGTCTAAAGGAAAATATAATGAAATTTTCCTATTTGTAAGTTGAGAGAAAAGCATGATTTAGAACCCATTACTGTACGGAAAGTTGTCACATACATAGCAAAAAGTAAAAGCTACTAACATAGAAAAATCTTATTAAACTATAAATGTTGGGAACCATTTAAATTCAGCCAACTTCTTAGCAAAAGTTCTATAGAAAAAAGTATTCTGACTGATATTGATCTGTTTTCTCCTCAAAATTGAGTTGCCAGCAGACGTGTGTGTGTGTGTGTGTGTGTGTAAATGTTAGCTGCTGGCTTGAATAATTATAACATTTACTCAAAAATTAAACTTTGTTTTTGGATTCCTTCCTCAGGACTACTAGAAAATGTGATGAATGTACATGCATTGAAGGAAATTAAATAATATTAATTTTGTATTATTATTTTAAAATATAAATCAAAAGCCAACATCATAAGGAAAATTTTGCAACTGTTGAAGCATATTCTGTGAAAAATATGACTGCATCCAATATAGACACTTCAGGTTTGAAATGATAATACAAAACAAAGAGCAGGAGAAGAAAAATAAAAAAGAATTTCTTAAAGAATGTTTACTATACATTTCCCGTTTTTTGCTGAACACACTAGAAACAACTGCACACACTTCTGCGGAAGTACATGCACTCCGCATCACTAATCATCAACACCAAGGAAGGAATGTGAATCTAGATGGAAAGATTCTAGGCCACTGACTGAACTAGGTGCGCACAGAGCCACCATGAAGGCCAAGTCACTCTCACACTTACTCTTTCTATGTAGCTGCAGTATTTGAAGTGGTAGGTTTAACTCTTACATGTCAGAATTGAAAATCCATCTCGGATGGGTTTATGGTATTTTTCTGTTGGTCCCTAAGCTGAAAACCAAGTTTTCCAGCTTATTTTACCAGGGAATACGGTTACGGGGTCAAGAAGCTAAGCTCAGTGCTATTTTGTGTTCCTTTGCCAGTATTTCTTGTATGAATATCCCCTTGAAGAAATTATGGAGTAGGAGAGGTGACACTGTTTTAGGAAAAGACTTGATAATTATGGTTCCCCTAGCCAAATGCTTCCCAGCCTTTCTCATGTAGTTTACAAATAAAACTTTTAATATGGTATATAATATAATGTAATATAATATAATATAAATGTATTTCATATATATAATATATATGAAAAGTATATATGAAATATATACATATTGCATTCATATAAGCTTATAAATTGTTTAAATATTATCAAAGAACATTAACAAAAATATATCATGTATATAAAGAAAATGTATATTATATATCACATTATACTTATTATATTATATTATATTCTCTATAGGAAATAAGAGGGATAGGAGTACTTGTATGGAGTTTAGTGAGAAAAAATGCATTGCCTAAGTATTGGATAAATTATTGGGGAAAAGAAGAGAATTGAATTTTTGCAAGTATTCTATTTCTCACTAGAGCTTCAAGAGATGGATATCAGGGGCGCCTGGGTGGCTCAGTGGGTTAAAGCCTCTGTCTTCGACTCAGGTCATGATCTCAGGGTCCTGGGATCGAGCCCCACATTGGGCTCTCTGTTGAGCAGAGAGCTTTCTCCTCTCTCTGCCTACTTGTGATCTCTCTTCTCTTTAAAAAAAAATAAAAATAAAAAATAAAAAATGAAAAAAAAAAAGGAAAAAAAAAAGAGAGAGAGAGATGGATGTCATTCACTGCATTTGCCAGGTGCAAAGAAAATAATATAAAGTGCTGTCAACATTTTCATAAGAAAATTATGTTGCTTTTATAACTATCACTTTTCTCTCAGATTTTATGCTTTAAATGACTATACACAATTCCCAACCAAGATGTGTTCATCCTACTCTCCTCAAAAACTTGGTAGTTTCCACTGATGAGATTTTTTTTCGTTCCCCAAACACGCAGATGATCAGAAATGTTAAAATTTGTCTTTTACAAGCATCACATTTTACAATAGTTGAAATGGTCACTAAAAGTAATTTGAAATTTCCTGCGATACTGCAGAGCTATTTCAAACCCATTCAGAAATCTAAAGTCAAACATTTCGGCATAATGAGGAGGCTCTAGCGCAGACCAAGCATGCAGGGTTCAACGACTTGCCGGGAGACCGCCAGATGCAGACAGACATCAGCCCCATTGAGCGGATGCTGACGGGAACAAATGAGAAGACACATGTGTGGCACTGCCTGGGGCGGAGCCCTCCAGCAGTCCCTGCCCAGCCACCCCCAACCCCCTCTCCCCACCGCTGGCCGCACCTTGGGCTGCACTCTGGGCTCCTTGGGCACCTGGACCACGACCTCCTCTGGTAGCTCCACGGGGCCCTTGTCCACGATGAGTAGTGGCCCGCTCTGCGCCTGGTTGCTGAAGGAGATGTCTGGGTGGGAGAGCGCCTCCGGGGCTGCGCTCAGCATGTCGCAGTGTAGCAGGAAGGGCTGGATGTCGCTCACTGTGCTTGCCACCTGCGGGGACCGCAGGGCGCACCATCAGACTCCGCTCAGCTCAGGCCCGCTGCAGAGGAGCCCAGCTAGAGGCTATTCCCGAGGCTGCTCTCTGCCGCAGGCCCTAGTCCCTGGACTCCAGCCACCCCAGGCCCCACTCAGATAACCCTGGAGCTGAGAAGAACACATCCCCCGTCCCTGAGTGTCGTGCGGATTGTGTATTTTCTGTCCTAGCTAAACACCACCTCAACCTAATCCTTAGCAGTAATTGGAAAATTAGACATAATTATTGAAAGCAGAGAAAGCTACTTGAAAAAAATATAAATTTTATATTTTATAGATTCACAGCATTCTGCTGTAAAATTATAGCCATTAAATTCTCTAAGTATAAATAAAAATGTTACTAAGTATTTACACACAAAAAGCTTGATAAGGTAGTGGGTGCCGAAAGTTTCAAAGAGGGGTTTGTTTATTTATTTATTTATTTTATTAGTCTCGTTTTGTTTGTTATGTTGTTACATTTACATGGATTGTTTTATATTTATATGTTTCAGGTAATTTAACATTTTTTGAAAGATACTGTATTAAGATCTGTGATGAACATTAGGGTGAAAAAGATATACATACATTTTTGCCATTTAAATACACAGTGATTTTACTGACAAATGGTACATATTACATAAATGAATAAATATGGAAGACCAAGACAATAATGAAAAAATAAAATTATACACATATGATTTTTTTAATAATTCACAAAACAGTCATACATTATATGCTATGAAAAACAGAGCTATTTAAGTACAGGTTTGTTTTGTTTTGTTTTGTTTTTTTAATTTTCTGATGCATTGATATCCGAGATACACATTTTTCTACACTAACTGCAGCTAGTTTTATAAACAGGAATGGTAATGAAAATATTGCTACTACCAGAAAGAAACAGACTTTACAAGGAAAAAGACTTTGCTTTACACAATTATTTTTAACATACTATAACATGCATAGTTAAAAACACATTAAAAATGCTATCTGACTAATATTCAGAACTCAGGAGAGAAACTAGGAAATTCAATAAAACAAGAGAATTTTATGATCATCTTTCTAACACTCTAAGTTTATACAGTGGTGCTATAATTTCTTGACATATAAAATTTGCAAGTTAAGACTGAAATACATGTTCTCTCCCAAATCACAAGAAACTAACCCTTACGCAAAACAAAAATATTAAGAAATTTGTCCAACAACCCATCTTCCATGAAAAAAAAAAAAAAAGTTTAGAATAGAACTAGCCAGTCTACAACATAACTAAGTTTAACACTGTTCTGAAACATCATTTTTATTTCTACCAACTATAATGAGTGAATATTAAAATATCCGGGCAAAAAGTAATCTCTGCAATTTTGCTAGATTGTGTAAATGAAAAAGGTGTCAAGAAAGAAACAAGTTTTAAGACCAAAATGTTGTGAAAATCAAAATATCTAAAAAAATTATCTCCTTTGTTTAACTCCAATGCTGTATTTTCTAAACTTCTGATTTCTAAAATATCCCTCTCCTCACTGCCCAAAATATGACTACTTTTTAACTATTTTTTACATGGTATATACAGGTATGTTTCCCCTAACATCTTTATAAACTACACTATGGAAAGAAATTAGCAAAAGATGATAAAGCTGTATTTTCCTACAAGCTTCAGTTATAATAGAGTTGAAAGTTTTCACCCTCAGCCAAGTTAATGTCTAAGGACATTTGGAGTGAAGGAACATGAACTTACTTGTTCATTCGACAAATATTTATTGAGTTTACATTGTGTGCTAGGTCTTTTTCTTGGTGGTAGAGATTCTGGTGAGCAAAAGAGATCACATGTCTACTTAAATGAATCGTCTATTCTGGTGTAGAAGACAGAATAGACTAAAGGGTAAGCAATTTTTTAAAAGTTTAGAAATATAAGTAATCTACAGAAAGTTTAAATAGAGTAATATGTAAGGAAACCCTGTTTCAGGTTTTATGGAAGACTTATGTTTGGGAGTAAAAATTTAAACTGAGATCTCAACGAAATTGGAAGTTGCTAGCCATAAAAAAAAAAAGAGAGAGAGAGAGAAAGAGAGAGAGAGAGAAGAAAAGAAAAAAAAAAGAAAAAGAAGAAAAAAGAAAAAGAAAAAAGAAAAGAACAAAGAAAAGAAAAGAGAAGAAAAGAGAAAAGAAAAGAAAAAAGAAAATAAAAGTCAGGAGTAAGAGCATTCCAGGCTGTTGCAATTTCTCAGGTTGGAACTACCTCAGGTCTAGTCAAGAAATAGCCCAATGGTGGCACCTGGGTGGCTGTCATTAAGAATCTGCCTTCGTCTCAGGTCAAGATCCCAGGATCCTAGAATCAGGCCCCGCATTGGGCTTCCTGCTCAGCGGGAAGCTTGCTTCTCCCCCTCCCTTGTGTTCCCTCTCAAGTTTCTCTCCTTGTCAAATAAATAATAAACAAATCTTAAAAAAAAAAAAAAGAAAGAAAGAAAGAAAGAAAGAGCGAGCACAATGGCCAATGAATCTATAAGTAGTAGGCTGGGAGAAGAATGTTCTGGAATGAGATCAAAGAGCTAAGCTACAGCCAGAGCATGAGCTCATACTGAATGAGGTTCCTGAGAAGGAAGCACAGGACAGGACAGGGAAATAGACTTGGAAATAGTGACCTCTCCTAAACTAGAGATTATTTTGGGAAAGGTCAATTTCTAGAGTAAGTAGAGAACGACAAAGGATTTTAAATGCATACTAGGAGGAATCACCATGAGCTGCAAAGTGTAATAATACTTTCTGTATTTAAAGAAAGAATCTATGCTTACACAAGAAGAACAAATTCACGAGAAAGCAAGATCCAGAGACCCAGAAGAAACAGGTTTGGATTGGATAATAAAATGATTTCACAGAGCAAGACGGAGGGATACAATATATCAGAAAAGTTTAGTAGACTTTGTTAAATTGAAGGAAATTAGGCTCTGATTTGTTCCATGAAACTGGAGACTCTTACGCGTCTATAGATTGGAGGCTCCTTTAACTTCTCTACCAAAGGACCCAGTGTCTGCGATCCGTGGCAGCCGCGGTGGACTGGCTATTACACTGCCCACAAGGACAAGGGCTATCAGAACAGACCCCGAATCTGGACTTCTGTTTTTAAAATACTGGATATGTTACACTTAAAATACTGTATGACTTCGGAAGAAATATTTGAGTTATAAATATAAATCTCATTTGTCTTCCTGAAGTTATTACGAAAATAAGTTTTCAAGATAAACATCACAGTTTTAAGTCTGGTATTCCATTAGAGGCTCAGAATCTGAGGTCTGGAAAGAATCATGAGACTCACACGCTAGCTAATAGCCCCGAGGGCATGACCGCTAAAAAACTTGGAAACAAAATTTGCATGTAAGAGGCACTGATCAGAAGCTCAGTCTGTCCTTGGGCAGCCAATTCCATCTGAGGCAGTAAGTTCTTCCTCCCGAGGAGAAAGGTGATATCTATACCCAGGCATTCTCCAACCCACTTGTCTGAAATCCATACAAATAGGCTGCACAAAATAAATTCTGTTCCCAGAAGGTACTTATCATCCAGTATATTTGAGGACAGCCTTCATGTCCTAAATGTCTCTTTTCCTCTTCAGATTAATGAGGAGAAAGATAATTTAGAAGCACACACACAACCTCCCTCCCACCGTACTCCTCTCCCTTCTCCATTTGAGATTGTGTTTTGAAACTCTGTTGTATGGATTCGAAGGTATCTCAAAGGTAATTCTGGTTTGGGGGCAGGAGGTAATGGTAAGGCCACCATATCTTGTCTTTTTTTCTTTCTAACCTTCTTCAGAAAGAGAGACATTGTATCTTATTTCCTTTAAGAAGTACACATCTCATTAAGACTTTGTATTTTTAAAAAAGAGAGATTCGCTACTAGTTTACAAATTCAAATTGCTTTCATCATAAATAATATTCAATACTCATCATAAGTAATATGAGTCATTGCCGTATCCAAATTGTCTACATAATCAGTGCATACTCGGGTTTTTCACTATGTAAACACTTTGATTCTGTTTTCCCTAGTGGGAAGCATGAAATATGAAAATTAATATTTCACAATCTATTGAAATGATCAAAATATTTCCCCATGTTTATGTTAGTCTCCAAACATCAAAAGCCATCAGAGCACCAAAGTTCCTGAATAATAGTCTGGGGTGAACTTAAGGCAAGAATTAAGAAAAGGAAAAATAATGAGCACATAACATGTAAAGTCTGTAAGATGTAAAGTCCATATGATACCAGTACCAGAGTTTTCATCTTTCCTGTGGAGCTTAAAATTGAAGTAAATATCAAAAAAATCATATTTTTAATGGTATATAGTTTCTGAGATCAAGATTTGTAAATAATAAAAATACTAAGTAAACATTATTTTTCTAACCAATTTTAACTGCTACTTTTTTCTTGTTCTTCTTCGATTAATAGCTATGTAATTCAGCCAATTATTCAGCTTCTTCCTCCAAATATCTATTGATCATGATATTAAGCATTGGATCTTGACAAAACCATGGGTTGTCATGCTATTTATAAGGTGAGACAAAGGCCAACAATAATACAGCACCAAAGAGTATTTATCAGAACTACAAGTGATTTAAGTTTCAAACACTAAGGATGTTTCTCACAAGTCATTTGTTTCTGTGTTTGGGAGCAATATTTTAACATATTTTTAAAATCACTAGCTAATTATGAACCTTTATTGAGTTGGAAATGTACTACAATTACAATGATGTAGTTCATCTTTGTATTAACCCTAACCCACTATTCAATTTTATCTTTTACTATTATCTCTAGGTTAACATAAACACAATACTTTTTTTCCTTTAAATGAAACTATAAAAATTTTACTTATTTTGTCTTGTAATATTCTAGCTCATTCGTCTATATGTTGTTTAGGTGGGTTTATTTATCATTTAAATCATAGGTCTTTGAAATAAGGCAAATGCTCGGAAGTCATTAAAATGTCTTTGGAAGAAGCCACCACGAGAAGTTTATGAGATTTTTGAGTTTCTCTTCTATGAACTATTTCAAATGTCACTGCATCATTGGATTGACGGCTCTAAATCTATTTTTTTTCACCTTAATATTACTGATATTATTATCTATGACTCACTGGATATGAGTATTCATAGAGCTAGTGTGTTCAGCTAACTGTAAAGTGCTGTATAAATGCTAGAAATTATCCTGAAATACTTATATGGATGATTGATGAGGGATGTCTAATCCCACTTCCG
Source organism: Mustela lutreola (assembly GCF_030435805.1). Classification (NCBI taxonomy): domain Eukaryota; kingdom Metazoa; phylum Chordata; class Mammalia; order Carnivora; family Mustelidae; genus Mustela; species Mustela lutreola. The sequence goes on from NC_081290.1 coordinate 18,398,117, forward strand.
TGTAACATACATATTACCAGGAGAGAAAGAGGTAGAGTGCAGGAGGAATAAGAAAGTGGGTAAGGAGGCATCAGCGAAGAAGAGAGGGAAAGAGAGAGAGAGGTAGAGACAGACTAGCAGACTCTTGCTTCTGCTTCTTTTCTTGTCAGTAAAGGCATTATTCCAATTCCACTTCCTTATGCATATTGAAAGGCACTACCTGTCCCCCACTACCTCCATTTTGGCCATATAAGAAGATTACTTTGTTCCTGATTTCTCCCTAACGTGTAGGTTGTAGGTGGCAGGTGTATCATTTCTTTACCCGCAGGGTAGTAAGCTCTAGCAATAGTCATAGAGTTTCAATCCAAGCACCTAACAAGGAATCCACCAGGTAGAAATTACAACATGGAAGTTCGAACACAGAAAAATCTGTTTCATTCTGGTTCTCAAAAGAAAATGGTTCTGTAGTGATAAATGCCCACTTGTGTCTGATGAAGCAACTTTCATAACATACATAGATATTATTCAATTTAACTCAAAGTACTTCTTGTCCAGACTGAATTGTTTCCTGAAACAGTGGTATGCCCTATGTGGGTAAGCAATTTCCCTTCAAACTGGGTTCCTTACTCCTCTTCTCTAAAACACAGCTTGTTACAGTAAAATAAAACATATTATGGCTAAACTGTTACCACGAGACTGAACAATCAAGATATAAAAACTGTATGATATTCTGAGACTAGTGGAAGAGTCAAACATTGGTTATGAATAAAGCTAAAGGGGAACTTAATCCCTATTTGTTAAAAAATAAAAGAAAGAGCACTTAAAGAATACTTTTTTTTTTTTTTTAAGATTTTATTTATTTGACAGACAGAGATCACAAGTAGGCAGAGAGGCAGTCAGAGAGAAAGAGAGGGAAGCAGGCTTCCTGCTGAGCAGAGAGCCTGGTGCAGGGCTCCATCCCAGGACCCTGGGATCATGACCTGAGCCGAAGGCACAGGCTTTAACCCACTTTAACCAGGGGCCCCTAAAGAATACTTTTTAATTGGCTTTTAGGTCTGGCATCTTTCATATCCTAAAAGTAGAGGGAAAAATTGTGGTTCATTCATTGTAATAGTTGCCTAGATTGTAAAACTGTGATGTAAATATCTCAAACATTTGTTAAAATGAGTGAAGTTTCTGCTGTTATAAATTTCTTTTTAAAAATTTAGCTTCTGGGGCGCCTGGGTGGCTCAGTGGGTTAAAGCTCTGCCTTCGGCTCAGGTCATGATACCAGAGTCCTGGGATCGAGCCTCACATCGGGCTCTCTGCTCAGCGGGAAGCTTGCTTTTCCCCCCTTTCTCTGCCTGCCTCTCTGCCTACTTGTGATCTCTGTGAAATAAATAAATAAAAATCTTTAAAAAAAAATTTAGCTTCTGATAAGAAGACATTTTCACTCAAATTCAATAAAATGTATATTATATACCTTATTTTTCAGAATAATATTTTTTTCTTTTCTAATCAAAAATATCTGCTTTTTTTAAATAAACATAAGGGAAATAGATTTTTCAAAAGATTTTATTTACTTGAGAGGGAGAGAGCATGAGGTGGGGAGGGTCAGAGGGAAAAGCAGACTCTCTGCTGAGCAGGGAACCTGATGCAGGACTCAAACCTGGGACTCCAGAATCATGACCTGAGCTGAAGTCAGTCACTTAACCAACTGAGCCACCCAGGTGCCCTAAGTTAAATAGATTTAAATTCATGGTAATAAGAATAAAGCTCTGGAATTTATTATTTGGAAAATACTGATTTTCTTTTAATTTCCTTCCCTCTACTTTCTTGTTAAAGTATACTAAAATGTTAATGGCATGGAAGCTATGCTTTTAGAGTGCTATAAAGTAAATAATTCTTTAAGAATCTTTATAACAACAATAATGGTGCTCTTTTCCTTAATCACAGGGTCAATTATACCTGATATGTGCGAAAAACCCTATATATTTTGACAGAAATCTATCTCGTTAGTTAGTTCTATCTTAAGTTAATCATAACTGGCATCTCTGAAGATGGCTGAGAAGAATGAAAAGTTTTTATCTACTTTTTTTCTGGAAGGAAGGGATTTTTACCTCCACCACCACCTCCTCAAAACATGGACAAAATGAATGTCTAAATGCTGATTAAGAAGAAAGCAGATACATTAACAAGCGAACATATTAAAATGATCTATTATATTATGCTGCTTGTGTGTACATAGAGTATGGTTATTACTAGACACCTACTTTTAAAAATCGACATGGTGGTTTATATCTGAGTGTAGAGGCATGAGATCTAACCTGTCTCCTAACAATAACTGGTAACCTATAAGACATGTAGGCTATCACAGCTATTCCCACTGTCCTGAGCCACTGTAACTAATCTAAAAGACTTCCTTTTAAGCAAATGTGCAGCATTTCCCGGAGAAACATCATACTAGCCTATTGCTTTCAATTTTACATACTATCTGTCTTGATTATTAAATACGGTGCCCTTAGGTTTGCATGGTTCCACCAACTTCTCCATCAAAAAGGAAAAGGAAGGATCATTGCTAAACAGTCTCCACCATTGTTGATTTGTAACAAGAGCTCCAGAAAAGAATAGTCTTGATCTAATTCAGGTCCTGTCTATGATTACTACTTTCGTGTTATCTCCAACAGCTTGGAGAGAAGCAGTAATGTGTGAAAGCCAACTGTTCATTCTTTTTATAAATACAGAGGTCTGTTTTTGTTTTTTGTTTGGAGGGATTTTGGGGGGGTCATCTACACGATCTAATCATATCTGGATCTTTTTCCTCATGTCATCTGTTATTCTCTACTGCAACCATAAAAATAATGTGTAACGTCATCTGAGTGCAGGGGAGAAAAAAATGAATCACTGTGAAATGCTATTTTGGTTTTGCCTATTATTTTTACCTTTGCATTTAATCAAAATAATGATTTCTCTGATTTAGCTCAATATATTTATCCCTTTTAACTTATTATTAAACCAATAATACCAAAGTGAGAGTCTATCTGTCACTCACTATTCAATTTCTTTAAGCCTTGGATGAATAGTGAAGACAGGAAATTTTATTGGGCTTATAGTCTAATTAAAAGCAACAGGCCTATCCTCTGAATAGCTTTTCAACACTCTTCAACATTTTTCTAAATGCTGATCTAAGCTTAAGATGTTCATTAGTAACTCGTTAAAGACTTAGTTACAGTCCAGTGGGTGAGTTCTGAATATAATGATAGAATGTGTGTATAAATGTGTAGCCTCATAATTAGAGAAACTGTCACATTTGGGGATTAAGAACATACAATGCGGTCTTTGAAAAACACTATGGAAAGTAAGTGACCCCAAGATGGTGTTGTACTTCAAATTTTGCTTACTATCCAGATCATTTGTTTTTTTTTTAGTTCTAATTCGAAAAGGTATGTTTTAATGATCACATTCTCTCAGGATTAAATGTGTGAGGTTTTGTGTTAAGTCCTTTCTATACATTATTTTATTTGATCCTCATACTATAACAAAGTAGGCCTAATTAGCCCTTTAACAAGTAAGGAAACTGTGAATCAAATTAGTTAAGGTCATGTTCCTTGAAGTAACAGAAATGGAATTAGACTCTGAGGTCTGACATCTCTCATTTTATTCAATAGGGGCACGCAAATTAGGATTCTAAAAGCAGCTTAAATTGGGGGATACGGTAAATATTACTTTCTAAATATATTGACATCTTCCTCCATTCATGGTTCCTTAAAGCTGTAGCAACTGTTCAATATCAGCATTTATGAATCATGTATTATCTTTATTTAGCATTCTCCTAGTCTTTTCTGCTCAAATAGTAATACTTCAGATAAGCACAGTGTGCTGAAATAATTCAAAGTTGCTAGGATTCTTGCCATATGAAACCTCGGGTTTTCTTCTGTTTCTCATCTTTGCTTGTTTGCTTGTTTGTTTGTTTGTTTGTTTGTTTAAAGCAATCAGTGAATTCAGGGAGTGCCTTGCTGGCTCAGTCAGTAGAGCATCTGACTCTTGATCTTGGGGTTGTGAGTTCCAGCCCACACTGCGTGTAAAACTACTGGAGACAAACCATAAGTGACTCTTAATCTTACAAAACAAACTGAGGGTTGCTGGGTGGAGGGGGGTTGGGAGAAGGGGGGGTGGGGTTATGGACATTGGGGAGGGTATGTGCTTTGGTGAGTGCTGTGAAGTGTGTAAACCTGGCAATTCACAGACCTGTACCCCTGGGGATAAAAATACATGTTTATAAATTTTTAAAAAATAATTAATTAATTAATTAAAATAAAGCTTTAAAAAAATACTAAACCTTTGATGTGAGTACAAAGGTCATTATTATATACTATATAAATTTGATAGACATAATGAATTGTATAACTTTCTTGAGATGAAGTAAAAGAGGCAACCAGTAGTTTGGAGAGCATATTAGAGAAAACTAATCTATGGAAATAAAAGGAAAGCCTCAATATTTAGAATATAATTTGAGCAAAACCACAAAAATATATAAATAAGAGGAGTTCCAAAATCTGCAAGAACAAGAATTTGACTAGAACAAAAATAGAAATACTTCTGCTCATCATGATTAAAGCTTCTGTTCTTTATCATGTTCTTAGGGAAGAGTAATTGGATACAACCAGAAGAATCCGATTAATTACCCTGATGTTTTGTATACGTCACTACTATACAATTCATATATCAGAAGAAATTTCAATCACTTTCAATTACTAGTTTATGTCTTAATAAAAACCTGATTTAATGACGTGCTGAAATTAAATATGGTCAGTAAAAGGGAAGGAGGCATGAGGCTAGATAAATGGCAGGGGATTTCAAAGCAAATGTAAAGCAGATGAGATTTAAATGGGTAAATCCAGGCAAAAAGTTTTTCTTAGAATATGCAGTTGAAAAAACCCTTAACTCTATTTATATTCTAACAATATTCTCTGGTCTCTTCTAATAAGAGATGGTCCTATACAGAACACTCAGAACTTAATAATAAGCAACTTTTAATTATTAAGAAATGATTGAGTATTTCTCCAGTAAGGTATACAAATGCCCAAGGAGCAAATGAAAAGAAGCTCGATATCATTATGCATTAAGGAAATGCAAACCCAAACCACAATGAGATACTACTTCACCTCCACTGGGATGACAAAGTGAAAAAGACAGGCAATAGTAAGTGTGGGTGAGGATGTGGAGAAATGGGAAGCTTCACATTGCTGTCTGGAATGTTTCACTGTGAAACCATTCTGGAAAACAGTTTAGCAGTTCTTCAAAATGCAAAACATACAATTATGTGACTCAACAATTTCATTTCTATGTGTAAACCCAAGAGAAGTAAAATCCCATCCGTGCAAAAACTTGTACATGAATTTTCACAACTGCGTTATGCAGAATAGCCAAAAAGTAGGAATAAGCCAAATTTCTACCAATGGATAAACACAACGTAGTATGTTTAGACAAAGGAATATTATTTGGCAATAAAAAAGTACCAAGTACTATTACATGCTATGATGAGGGTAAATTTAAAAAATATTCTGTTAAGTGAAATAATTGAGTCACAAAAGATCAAAAATTGTATGATTCTATGGATACAAAAGGTCCAGAATAGGCAAATCCACTGAAACATAAAGTAGATTAGTGATTTTCAGGGACTGAGGAAGGGGGAAATCAGGGGTGACCACCAATTGGTATGAGGTTTCTTTACGGAGGACTGGTAATAGACTAAAATTGATTATGTTGATGGTTACACAACTATGCAAACACTCAAATCCCATGAACTATATACTTTAAATGAGTGCCTTGTTGGTATGTTAAATGTATCTCAATAAAGTTGTAAAAAAAAAAAATCCCTCCATTTATATATCTAAAAATATATATTAGTGCTTTAAATCCAGTTTTATTTAAAAGCTACATGGTATCTTTTATAAATATCTTCCTTTATCACATGAGGAGGACTATACCTTTCAGACCCCTTTATATAGATATAGTTATGAGGCAGAGTTTTAATTAATGGAAATGGTAGCAGAAATAATTTGAATTGCTTCCAAACACATCCATAAAAATTTCCCACTAGAGTCTCCACAGTGCTCATTCTCCCTTCCTGCAGACTGAAATGGCAACGACCCTCAAAATGACTTTGGAAGTGCCATGCCATTAGACTAGACCTACGTATAACCGTGATAGCAAAAGGATGGCATCCATCACTATTTCCCACCAGACACAAATACCCTGATCAGAAACACCCACCTGCCTTGGCATGCTTGGTGATCAAGGAAATATTGTCTGGAAGCCATTATCAATTTAGGAATATACTATGATTGCAGCTTACTTTACACTTTATTTGATATACTGCTCAAAAATGGACATTAGAGTAAGTAACACAAAGAGATCTTCCTCCAGAATTTTTATAGTATATAATTTGAAACACACACACTATTGATCTGATCTCTACTTAACTACTTCTGAGGTATCATTCGTATCACATTGCAACACAGACATATAACCTGCAGAGCTACTTCACGGATCTCACTTTTACAGTTGCCCAATTTGCCTAGTTTTGAGATTTTTATCTTTAATTATTTTATATGTATAATTTATGATTTATGATAAGTTGGGTAAGTCACGTCCTATTACTTCTTTCATTTATACTAGCTTTTCCCTTATTTAATATCCAATACATATATTTAAAATAATTCTGTTGAATTTCTACATAGAAAAGCTCATGTGGATACTCTGAATTCAGCTGTGTAAAAAGCTAGAAAAAGTAATTTGGAAATATTTGTCCATGTTGTTGTACTCAGTCTTTTCATCTATGAACACAGTATATTGCGTTGTCTTCTTTTATAACTTCCAGGAAAAAGTTTTAGACTTTTTCCTCATAAAAGTTCTCTATATTTCCTCCTATGATATTTCTTAAGTAACTCATACATTTCATTGCTGTTTTGACTCAGATCATGTGTATGTGTGAATCGTACATCAGAACACAAAATATTCTTAATTCTGAGAAAGTTTATCTTTCTTGAATTTTCTGAATCCATCATTATGCCCTTGCAAATAGTACCTCAATATTTGAATAATTGTTCATTATTATAGTAGCCTAAACTTGCAGAATTTCAAACAACTGTATTAATAGCAAGCAAGCAAGGGTACATTGATAATTTATTAATATTCATTTAAGATAGTTACTAATTAATCTAAAAACAATTTTTTTAACCTTCTATTTCTCAAGAGATTTTCTTCTAGAGGTACAAAAATAAAGTCAAATTTTATATGTAACTGTGTAACTTTATAATACTATTGGTAATGGCAATATATCAATGAATTTCTCTGTTAAGCTATCAATATATGGGTTAGGTAAACAATAGTTTCTTCGTATAATACAATGCCATAATTTTTAAAAAATTTAGAGTACACAAATGTCTACATTTTAAGGTTAAGTCAAAATGAAAGATATTTTATTTCTAACATTATTCCATTTTCTAAAAAATATATACATATACATGACTGCAAGAAAAATCTAATAAGCATTAATATTAATTATATCATTGGGTCATGGGATTATTGGATTTTTCCTTTCTGATTTAAATTTGTATGAGGAGAGTTACTTTGAGAATAAATAGGTGACATGGATAATGACCAACAAAGAGATATATGAGACTATGTACTTGTATTTTACCAGTAAGATACAACAACCTTGACTTTAGGACATCCAAATCACCACAAACTATGTGTAGATTAAATAAACATAGAAAGTTTACCAGATGTCATTATGAGACCCTATTTTGTACAAGGATGTGTATCCATTACTTGTGTAAATAAAGCTAGCATATTTTTCTGGCAAATCCCTAAGTAGTCTAGCTTACTTGATGAAATCTTTCATTTAAAACAGATTTTTTTGATAGGAAGACAGCTTTCTGTATTTTAAAAAACTAATTTTGCCAAGATGACAATAAAAGGGAAATATAGAAATAAAGCAAAAATGTAATTATTGACAACATGTAAGGTATTTGTTTTCAATTTGTCAATTAAAAACTCAAAAAGAGTAGAGAATGAATGAACCCTATTTTTCAACAGGGTCTTATTCTGAACTGTCAAAATAGATCATAATACAATATATTGTCTCCTGTGTACATAACAAATCAATGAGACTTTCAACTGTTGCATTTCAATGTTTTGAGTGGTCATTTAAAAACCATTTAGCAATGAGAATGGAGGAAATAAATGCATAAAAAACATATTATGGCAGCTTATATGAAATTATACGTGTGAGAACACTAATTCTTACATTGAGAATGAGCGTAAATAGTGATGCAAAGAAGAGGAAAATAAATAGATACTTATATGTTATGTAATCCAGTTGTGTTTTAATTCACTCTACATCAAGCATACAATTACCCTATTGCAGTCCTAGTCTATTCCAAGGCCAAGAAATATAAACAATAAGATATGATCCTAAAATAGTCAGACATAAAATCCGAAAATAAGAAAAAGCTATTTTGCTCTCAAAGTATATACATGTTACTCATAAAGTATCAGTACAATAAAATTCACCTATAACACATTTTGCAAGTGCAAAGGCAAAAGAAAGTTCTTTTCCAATTGCTAACCTGCATACCGAGTGTGTAAGGGAATGTTTCTGAACATATTCTTGCAAAGGAAAAGCTATCAGCCATGCATATTTGTGGTTTATATTGTGATATTAGAGATTATGGTTAACTTACAAAATAATGTATTTTGAAATTCAGTAACTGGTGGGTAATGCTGTTGGATGTGTTCACCATAGCCTCATATATCATGACCACGACAAAGATATTTTTTTGTATAACATATTTGACCGTAAATATAGTGATATTACTGGGAGTATTACAAATTATCTAAGCTGACAAACATAAACATTCCAAAGATGATTAATTTCTAAAACTAACAAAGTTAAGCAGAGCTTAGAAGTCAAGCTGACTTTTTCACAATCAATAAAACATGACTTCATAAAGAGAATTATATAGTAAGATGCTATGTGGTGAAATGCACTTTTCTATTTTCTCAAGCTTTACATTTTATTATAAGTTTAAAAAATGTGTATTATTTTACATTACTGATACATTAATGGTATTATAACTGTGAAAATTAGATTAATAATAAAATGCAAATTACACAAAAACATATAATACTAAATATATATGGATATGATTAGCAGTTTTGTCTCTGCTAATGGCTGTTTATTATAATCAACTCTTAAACATAATAAAAAGCAGGTTAGCCTATAAAGTCCACAAATATATAAAGACACATGCAACTTTAAAAAATAAACTTGCAGGGAAAAAAAGAATACATATGGTAGTTATAGAAGAAGTTTTTAAAACCCCATTTTTTAATCCAAAAGTATCATAAAATATATTGTCCCCCTTTACCCACAGTAAGTTCTAATTACCCTGTTTCCTATCTCTTCAACTGTGACACACTTCATAAGTACAATTAAAATTAAGAGGAGATACAGTGAAGATATCTAAGCACCCCAACCACCTTCTCAACTCCCAACTCATTGTGGCTTGGGTACCAGATCTCCTAGCCCATATATCACACAGGACATTGGTATTCTGTTACTGACAATCGCAATGAGCCCAAGTGCCCAGGTAATTATTGGATTATTGTTCTCCAATTCCTTTCTTTTCCCTTGGTCCCAACCATATCAATAGAACAAAAAAATCCTTTATCTTCATGCAACATTACATTAGTTAACAGCAAAAAACTGGCCATCTGCTTTAGTGGTTTCTTTTTACTTCTGCCAGTTCTCGTTGCTTTATAGATAAGGGTTTTATGGCTATACAGGAAGAGGGCACAGTCATGGAAAACAGAAAAAGAGAAATACGGAGGTACACAGAGACATAAAATATGGACAGATAAACATAAAACCAGAGACATTTCCAAATTTAAAAGTTGTATATATATACATATATGGTGTGACGTACTGATTAAGTTTGTTTTCCTAGATCAAACACTGGCCAGACTTTCTAGGAAAATATGGAGATTATCCAACTAATGTAAACATGATTCAGTATTAATTCTTTAGCTTAGTTTCTAATTTTGTCCCTGTGAAAATCATGAACAAAATCCATGTCTGACAATTATATTACCAGCTATATACTACTACGACTGTCAACTGTATACTTGCATCACCGACAGTTATAACTCTATTATTATATATAAAGAATTATGCACTAAGCCTTCATACATACTAGCTTGATAATAATTTTGAACAGAAACTAGTGTCAAGAATTTATTGGGAAAAAACTTAAATACTGAGGTTCAAGTAGAAAAAAATGTATTTCACATCTCACAGTAAGAATCCAGGGAAGTTGCCACTTTCCCCTATCTAATGCTCAGAGGGTTAGCTCCCATTTCCAGGTAATTAGGGGGGGGCAAATAAAATATAAGGAACATTTACAAAATGCCAAACACTATGTTAGAAGTTATACATATATATTATTCTATCTACTTCTTCAAATAACTCTACATGGAATAATTGTTCATTCTTGCAAATAAAAAGTAGGCTTACAAAATTTTAAGTTACTGTTAGTTCCTTGAGGGATGAATTAAAATCTTTTGTTTACTACCATATCTTGAGCAGTTAGCACAGTTTTCTGGCTCACACTGGGTGATAATGGATATCTGTTAACTAGTTTACCAAGTAACATGGTTACAGAACTACTAGGTGGCAGAGTTGAAATTTTATCTCAAGTCTGTAAGACATCAAAACCTCATCTGTCTGTGCTTAGAATACAGGAGAAAAGCAGGTGATCTGCATTTCTGTTTCACCTTCTCCCAAACAGCCAGAAACGTTGAAATGGGATTCTCTGCAAGGAAGAATGGCTTTGATAATCATTGCTTATCTATGGGCAGTAAAACCAGAGCTCAAGAAGCCAGGTCCTTCATTTAAATCTCCTCTGGGTCTCTGTGTTATTTCAGTCAAGTTCCTTTACCACTCATTATCTCACTGTTTTTATAATAAAAAGTGATAACAATAGTAATAGTAAATAATATTAAACCCATGAGAACATTGTAAGGATTAATTATATCAATACATCTGAAGTTTATGGCCACAAAAATCAGTGGTCATCATTATTATTTGCTCTGGAGAAAAGAGCAATTCAAGTCATTCCCAGTTAAGTTAATTCTCTATGGTCAGGGGTGCAAATAAAGAGGGACATCTCAACAACAGAAGCCAAGGAGATGCTACCGGGGATGTGTTTTGGAAAGAGCATGTCCTTCTGTAACCGTGACATCATTTTAACTCAGTTGTCTATAAAGTTTTAAGTTATGTGGTATTCCTTTATGACAGAATTGTTAGGGACTCTAAAAAAAAAAAGTCTATCCTCTAAGATCAGCACTGATCAGAGGTACATACATTCCTTTAGTTAAGAGCAGGCTGGGTCCCCAAAGGCTGTTCATATGAAGCCCTCTATTTATAAGTCCAAAGTATTACAAAGGCAGTGGAGAAGGCCTTCTAGAGAAGGCAGACAAAATGGACTTGTAATTTTTTGGTGCGAAGTTTTAAAATTTCTATTCAAGGTCACAAAAAGTTTATAAATAGAAAGCTGCTATATTGTGTGGCATAATATGGTTCAAAGTCAAGATAAGGTAAAGGAGCTCAAAGACAACAGAAAAGATTACTCTAGCCCAAAATATTTTTTGTGCCAGGCCAAATTTATAGTTGTTCTATGAGGAGTTTTTAAATGCTTCTCAGAATTCCTTGGAGAGAGAGGATACGTGTGTGTGTGTCTGTGTAGGGGGGTTTCTGGTTATCAAAAACAAATGAAATAGCTCTCATGATTAGCTAATTTCTGGTTGTTATAATTTATTAGAACAAAATTAAACTAGAGAAGCAGATAGTACAATGAAGGAAATTAGCTTGTTCAAACACTGACTCTTTGTTATGCTAGATTCTCAACATATGCTATTTATTTAATCCTCAAAATAACCTTAAGAGTGAGGCATCTTTATAACATCAAAACCTAATTAGAATAAACTTTAGATATACAGATAATTAGAAAAACACTTGTTTAAAGGGACATAATTTTTTTTTATTGTCTCTTACCACAAAATGTTATATATACTCAAGTACATGGAAGTAAGTGGTCCATCACTATATGAATTAAGGAAACACTCTGAATGGTTTTTTTTGTTGTTGTTTTGTTTTTGTTTTTTTTACAAATTTACATCATTTAAAACTGGATGGTTGAATCATTTTACTTTAATTTCTTTAAAAAAGAAGTACCTTATATTGTGAATACTTAGGAAAAAATATGTTAAATCAGGAAAACATTAGAAGAAAACATCAAAAGACACAGAAGGTATTTTCTCCAGTTTTTATAATGACAGCAAAATGTAATTCACATTGAAATAAGAGTATGGGCCAAATTCGGAATTGTTTCAGTGATAAACTACAGTAGATTTTTGTAGTCAATTAAAGAAAACCAAAAGTGAGCTAAAGAGCCTAAAATCTGGTCTCAGGTACTTGCTACATCCTAATATTCTGAGACCTCCAAAGCGGTGCCAAAGAGAGCTGTGTCCCTTTCTTTGGCATCATTACCATTAATGTATATGAGGTAGTGACTATATTATACCATTTTCATCTAAGTGCAAAACCAATGATGATTAGTAGAAAACTTTAAATTGTCAGTAAGAAATATAAATGTAGACTTTGCCAGTTGTTAGAAAGATTCAGTGAATATTATACTAAGTTGTACATAATTTATCTTATTTATAAATAATTATTTTCTATAAAATTTGCAAAGATACAGCATTTAACTATCATATTTGTGTTATCAATACTGAAATGTCTAGATGAACAAAGTATATGTTTTTTTTATGAGTTGATTAGCATGTTTCAGTAAAATTACCTTTCAGCATACGTTCATATCACTTTGGCCTTTTTTTTTTTTTGCACTAAAATGTATATATATGAAAAAGATTCTTATTTAAATGAGCAGTTTACTTTGTATTCTGTGTATTAAAGATGGAAAAGAGTAGCCAATACTGAAAGCCCTTAAAAATAACAAAGAATTGGCTATGTATACATTTCAAAATCTACTTTCAGAAATCAAACTCAAGGTTGTATTTACTGCAGCTGATGGTACATATTATGGTCTTTTAAATTTATCTTACTTCTATGAATATATCATAGGCAAAAGCTGCTAAAGCACTGAGCAGATTTAGAAGAAAGGACCTAGTGCAAATAGTGACCACATAAAGCTTCACACAAAAATCTAATTAAAGGTCTTACCTTGAACGACTGGTGCAGCAAGCACCATGAAGACTAGTAGCTGTGATGGCCACATGGTTGTGGACCGGGGCGTGAGAATGCCTCAATAGTGAGTGTTCCCAACGTGAAATGAAGTAAGTGTCTTTCTGGTTCCTCTTCTGTATTCCAAGACCGATGATTAAAAAAAAAAAAAAAAAAAAAATCCCACAAAAAAAGTTCTCAAAAACAAAGACCAATATCCCAAATTTGAATCCTGCAAACAAGGAAAAAAGAATGGGTTATCAAATACAAGTTTTCTCATCTGAATTCCTTGATGATGATGATTTATTTGCTGACTAGAACATCTGTATAACCTTCCTCCCTTGTTCATATTAATTTACACAGGCATCATATAGAAAAATGATTAAGTAACTTAAAGGACAATATTTATGCATGTACCACATAGAGTTTATTTCTCAACCTACAAAAGGAATGAACCAAATAATTCAGTCTCACTGAAAAAATTAATATAAATATGCTGTATCAATTTGGATAACAATAAATTAGTAATCGATTTGTATAATTTGTAAATCTGCATAAATTAAGTTGGGCCTTCCTTTGTATACACACTTCTCACAAATACAATTTTTACTAACATTAGAGCACTAAAAATAAAAAATTCATTCATTACCATTATTCTAAGTTTAAAACAAACAAAAATTTAAATTGTATGAGTCTTACTTTCATTCCAACCCCCAATATTCAACTCAGAAATTATTCTATGTTTTAACTATTTTACTTTTCAAAGCATCCTTTTAAATTAATCTATGAAGATCCTAGATTTATATTAATTAATTATGCTCAAACTTAGCCAATTCATTCAAAAGGGGTTTATTGAGTGCCTAGCGAAATAGGGCTAGGAACACAAGAACTGAATAAAACATGCAAACTATTCTCTAAGACCTTTTAATTTAAGATGAGGAATGTTGCTCAAATTTTAAAAATACATATAATACATTAAAAAATATAGCCTTAAGAAACTTACTTTCCTGAACCTAGATGTCCATTAACAGATGAATGGATAAAGAGGAGGTGATACACACACACACACACACACACACACACACACACACAATGGAATACTATGCAGCCATCAAAAGAAACGAAATTTTGAAATTTGCAACAATGGGGATGGAACTAGAGGGTATTATGCTGAGCAAAATAAGTCCACCAGAGAAAGACAAATATACAGTCTCCCTAGTATGAGGAATTTGAGAGGCAGAGTAGAGGGTTTGGGGGTTAGGGAAGGAAAAAATGATGGATGGGATGGGATCCGGAGAGAGACAAACCATAAGAGACTCTTAATCTCACAAAACAAACTGAGGGTTGCTGGGGGGAGGGGAAGTGTGGAGAGGGTGGTGGGGTTATGGACATTGGGGAGGGTATGTGCTATGGTGAGTGCTGTGAAGTGTGTAAGCCTGATGATTCACAAACCTGTACACTTGGGGCAAATAATACATTATATGTTAATGGAAATAATTTAAAAAAAAAAAAAGAAAAAAAGAAACGTACTTTCCTGAATCCAACATATATGGCTGCCTTCTCTTGAAGATTGCACAAATTTATCTTAAGAAGCAAAACTACTGAAGGAGTATGACCCAAATTTTGAAGATGTCTTTTCTAGTCAGCACCTTTAAAGCAGATCAATCAGTACAAACTGGGCTATTCTCCTTTCCTTTTCCCCTTCCCTCTCTGTCTCTGTCTCTTTCTCTCTCCTGGTGATCGACACATATTAAAAACAATTTCAGGGCGCCTGGGTGGCTCAGTGGGTTAAGCCGCTGCCTTCGGCTCAGGTCATGATCTCAGGGTCCTGGGATCGAGTCCCGCATCGGGCTCTCTGCTCCGCAGGGAGCCTGCTTCCCTCTCTCTCTCTCTGTCTGCCTCTCCATCTACTTGTGATTTCTCTGTCAAATAAATAAATAAAATCTTTAAAAAAATTTAAAAAAAAAAAATTTCATATTTTGAGCATTAATTTTAAACATTTCTGGAAAGGGTTATACAAAATAGTGATAGTTTAGAGTCCATTAATAAGCCTCATTCTGACAAAATAAGTGACAAAAATTTCTGACATATGTGCCTTAGTTATAAGGCAAAATTACATAGATTTATGTGAATTTCTGGCATTGTTATTTACTGCATGCTATAAAAACATAGATTCTGGAGAAAGACCTCCCAGTATCAATTACTAGCTCTACAGTACTGTGACCTTGGGCAACTCATTTAAGCACTCAGTTCCCTCTGTTAGTGGAGGGAGTAATATTACTTGATGTGACTATATGACATTAAGTGAGTTAAAATTTGGAATCTTGAATTCTATAAAATACATAAAAATGTGCACTTCCCTGAAGGGTGTCTAGCACATTAAGTGTTATTATATATTAACAAGTATTATACATCTCATTAGTTTTTTATTTTACCCTATTGATTCTTTTAACATGTATGTGTAAGAAGCAAGATCATTCAATAATTTAGCTTAAAAATATTTTTGACTCACTATTGTATAAACCGGTTCCAAGAACACTATATCTGAATACAACATATTGAAAAAAGTTTTAGTCTCACAGGCACATTGTAAGGAAATGAAGTTTATAATAGATAATCTCATAATATTCTACTTTTACAAACAGGAAAAGTATTGATGAGGGAAAAAAAAAGTGGTTGAGATAAAAGAGAAACTATGTGGAAAGGAATCGAGAAATAGTTTCATCTCACTTTTTTCTTATGCACACTCTGACTTATAAGAAATTATTCAGAACTTCTTTGCCATAAGTTTGTATTTCTTTCCAAGAAATAAATTTTGAAAAAAAAAGTGCTAATTTAAAATGGACATTTTAAAAAGGATACTAAAAAGATTGATACATCATCCAGTAAACAATGCCTCCATACTCTCAACATTCAGATATGGTGTCTTTTCCTACGTCTATGCCCATTGAACATGAGTGTCAAAAATAAGCATTAGATGTGTGTATGCACATAGACACACACAAACATGTACATAAAAATACATAAATATATACAGAACTACTTTGCCACTGGAAATAATTCTGGGCAGCTAATAGGTGAATTACTTATTTGTTACCTAAAAAATATATACTAAAGATTAACCATAGTAGATATTGAGAATGCAGATGATGTAGAACAATTTTTTCACAACTCACACTGGAGTGGGAAAAAGAGAGCATAGGAAATGAAGTCACAAGATAAAGAGAAGAATAAACATAATTTGAGTATCTATCATATGCCAAGCAGTGTTCTATATATTATACAATCATCTGATTTAATTCTCCATACAGATCTATAAAGCAGATAATATCATCTCATGTTTACTGAGGAGGAAAATCAGAAATGTTATGCAGCAAGAATTTCAAACCAAATGTCTGATTCTAAACCAATGTTCTTCTCTCTTTTATAGTAGACATAATTAAGAAAATATAAGACAATAATCAGGGGTATTAATTGTGCAAAAGAAGGGGACAATGTAGCAAGTTTTCGAAATAATACTTAGGTGTTTCTTAAAAATGTTACTAGATTTTGAGGAGCGGAGGACATGGAGCCGCATGGATATATTAGGTAGGAGGAGAGGGACAAAGAGAAAAGAGAAGACATGTTTAAAAGGAAACCAGGCTCATTATAACATTGTATCCTTTGGAGGAAGAGAGAACGTTATTTCCATAGTGAAATGTGAGTATTGCTATCATGAAGTCCGGTTTTAGTGAAATCCAGAAGTTTATTTCATATGATATGTATTTTCACAGTGATAAGACAGTGAGAGAAAGCTTCTTTATAGAAAGGGTAAGAAAAACAAAAGGAGAAGAAAATGCATATTATTCATAATAATGATTTAAGATACCACAATACGAGATAAAACCATTTTCACATTGAAGTTGGGCATAGGAATTTGTTTTCCTGATTATTGTGTAAACAGAGCTGGGGAAAGAAAATGAAAAGAATAGAAGCTATTGTTTAAAGATGGTAACATGTTCTTACATTCCAGCACCACCATGTCTGGCTACCATTCATCCACAGTCCCAAAATAATGTGTTAATTTGGGAACACATTTAAGAAAATTGCAATAATTAAACTACATAAATTTTAATAGATAATTTCAAAGACAAGATTGCTCATAATACATGGAAAGATAAACCATTAATGTTTGAATACTAACATTAAAAAAAAAAAAAGAAAACTTTCTGGGATTCTTTTTTCTAATTTATATGTTATTAACCACCAAAACAATCAGTTTTACATAAAAGGGATTTCCACTGAAGACATTTCTGAAACAGAGTTCAAAAACACATAGAAAAGAAAAACCAAGAGAAAGCATTAGAGACTGATGAAGTCACATCAACAAGAAAAATACTCATAAAAAGATTTCCTAATGGCATAAAGCATTTAACAAGTCAACTTCAAAATAAATTTCCATCTCCCAATAAAATTTCTTTCACTGTCTCTATGAATTACATACTGTGCTCACACTATGAGATCAAGGAGGAGAGTGACCAGAATTCTAAAATGTAACAGCTCTATTAAAAGCCCTGGGTGGCTCAGTGGGTTAAAGCCTCTGCCTTCGGCTCAGGTCATGATCCCAGGGTCCTGGGATCGAGCCCCGCATCGGGCTGTCTGCTCTGCAGAGAGCCTGCTTCCTCCTCTCTCTCTCTCTCTCTCTCTGCCTGCCTCTCTGCCTACTTGTGATCTCTGTCAAATAAATAAATAAAAACATCTTTAAAAAAAAAAACCTTGCAGTAAAATATAAATGCTAAAAGATATATTCACCAATAATTACAGTGCTGTGCAAAATGTGGTATGTGTTACATGAGATGCTCTAGGAACAGAAAACGAAAAGCTGTCAGATTTTCCTTGCTAAATGCAAGGGATTTAAAATTACACCTGACACAAACTGATGATTGCCACAAGGGAGGGAAGTAGGTTGGTAATGGACACAATGGGCAAAAGGGAGTGGAAGATACAGGCCTTCAGTGATGAAATGAGTTAAGTCACAGGGATAAAAGGTACAGTACAGGGAATATAGTCCAGAGTACTGGAATAGTGTGCTTGTATGGTGTAGCGTTGTATGGTGACAGATGGTGGCTGCATCTATGGTCAGCGTAGCCTAACACAGAGACTTATCCAAGCCCAGGTCTAGGTATGTGCACTCTCCTCGAGAATTCTATAGCTAAACAATGCACACTAAAATAATGTGAGGTTTTGTAAAGAAGAATTTTCAGTGTTTCTCATGTTTCAAATGTATGACTCATGAAACTAATTTCCAATAATAAATCAACACACTAATGTTTTAAAAATCATTCTTGAAAGATGGCATTTCTAATTTTTATCAAAGATTACCACAATATGGTGAAAGTTTTGCCTGTAACCCTGTTAAACTTGGAAGGAATATATTCTAGTGTAGTCCTTGATTAGGTACTCAGGTTTAGATGTCCTCAAACAAAACTACCAAACTTCATTGCTCTTTAAATATTCAAATTTAAAAAGTGAGGTTGATTAAAGTATCCTAATTTACATTATTAATATTTAAGATTATAATTATGAAAGTGTGTGATTTGACTGAAGATTCACTCACTAGAAGTTAAAAAAAAACACAACATGGAAATATATTCTACAAGTATTTTACATAACTAAAGCGTTTTCTCATAAATTACACAGAAAATCCCTGATTTGTTAGATTTAGACCAACCTGCACTCACATCTAATACATTATACTGTGAAAATATTTGAACTTTTGTTATTGCTGAAACAAAAGTTCTATTAAATATAGGGGTACCTGGGTGGTTGTGGTTGGTTAAACATCTGCCTTTGGCTCAGTCAATAATCCCAGGTCCTGGGATCAAGCCCCACATCAAGCTCCACATTGAGCCCCATTTGGGGCTCTTGGCTCAGCGGAGAGCCTGCTTCTCCCACTCCCTGTGCCTGCTGCTCCCCTTGTATGTGCTCACTCTCTTTTTCTCGCTCTCTCAAATAAATAAATAAAATCTTTAAAAAAAAAAAAAAAACTAAAGCACTGATTTTATTTTGGTGAAACTCTCACCTTAAATTTTAGTGTCATAATTTGTATTTCCAGTTTAAGTTTTTGATATACCCATTTTAAATCATATTTAAAAGATTTCACTTTTATTGTATATTTGCTTCCTTTCTACATTCCGAATAGATATTAGTATTACAATCTGAATCCTATTCATCTTGGAATTATTACTTTCAGTTGAGCTACTCTTAGTCACATTTCTGTAAAATAATTTACTCTCAATCTATTTCCAAGGAAAATGGCATTTTATTATTATACCTTTTCCCCTCATAATAATATAGACAAGATACTAAATCCTGAGCACCTGGGTGGCTCAGTTGGTTAAGCAACTGCCTTCGTTCAGCTCAGGTCATGATCCTGGAGTCCCAGGATCAAGTCCCACATCAGGCTCTCTGCTCATCATGGAGCCGGCTTCTCCCTCTGCCCCTCACCCCTTTCATGCTCGCTCTCTTTCTCTCTCTCTCAAATAAATAAAATCTTAAAAAAAAAAAAAAGATACGAAATCCTTTCTGTAATATTTGTACATTTTCCCAAGTAATATATGTTCACTTATCGCAAATTTTGTTAACTACAAACTTTACTCCATATGAACTTTATAAATTTCAATTAATCTATGTTTTATTTTGCCTATTCACTTCTTTCTGTCATATAGGACTCTGAGAGGTTAATTTTTGTATGTGTTTGGCACATACCAGATGTATCAAATGCCATGTGACTATTTAATAATTAATTGGTTTACGCTCCTACAACCCCACTGCTAATTATAATACAGGAGTTTCCTACTTAACATAATTTAATCCCTTCATTCCATATAGAGAAATCATAGCTATTAAATCAAGGGAAAAAATAAAAAGAACAAAACAACCTTATATTAAAATGTTTATAAATATCACTGGAGTGTTATCTGTATTCTTCCACAGTTAGTACATGGATTTGGACATTTGAATTATTTGAAGTTATATTCATTAACAAATCACATATTTATCATGATCATTCTCCAGAAATTATCTTTTTATTGATATAAAATCACATATGGAAACTTATGAAAAGTAATATAAAGAAGATTAATCTAGCTATTTTATCATCTGTCACTACCTTAACAAGTAACTATCTGTCACAGAGCATCTGCGTAATCTGATTTACATGCACATAGCTCACTATGTTTATAAATAAGAGCCATCCACTGTTGCAGAAAACAGGGGATCCTCCTACACAGCTGGTGGGAATGCAAGCTGATGCAGCCACTCTGGAAAACAGTGTGGATGTTCCTCAACAAGTTGAAACCAGAGCTGCCTATGACCCAGCAATTGTACTACCAGGTATTTTCCCTAAAGATACAAATGTAGTGATCAGAAGGGGCACATGCACCCCAAAGTTTATAGCAGCAATGTCCATAATAGCCAAATTATGAAAAGAGCCTAGATGTCCATTGACAGATGAATGGATAAAGAAGATGTTATAAATATACAATGGAGTATTATTCAGCCATCAAAAATTGCAATCTTGGGGCACTTGGGTGGCTCAGTCGTTAAGTGTCTGCCTTTGGCTTGGGTCATGATGCCAGGATCCTGGGATCCAACCCTGCATTGGGCTTCCTATTCAGAGGGAAGCTTGCTTCTCCCTCTCCCACTCCTGCTGCTTGTGTTCCCTCTCTGCTATGTCACTCGCTGTCAAATAAATAAATAAAATCTTTTTAAAAAATGAAATCTTGCCATTTGCAATAACGTGGATGGAACTAGAAGGTATAATGCTAAGCGAAATAAGTCAATCAGAGAAAGACAATTATCATATGATCTCACTGATAGGTGGAATTTAAGAAATAAGGCAGAGGATCATAGGGGAAGAGAGGAATAAATGAAACAAGATGGAACCAGAGAGGGAGATAAACCATTAGAGACTCTTAATCTCTGGAAACAAACTGAGGGTTGCTGAAATGCAGCGGGATGGGAGGGATGAGGTGGCTGGTGATGGACACTGTGGAGGGTATGTGCTATGGTGAGTGCTGTGAATTTTGTGAGTCCGATGAATTGCAGACTCGTACCCCTGAAACTAATAATACATTATATGTTAATAAAAAAAAAAGAGCCATCCATTGTAACCAAAAAGAGCTAGGTGTTTTTGATAAATATTAACTTAATAAGACTGGAAATTATATTTCACCTAAAATATTTAGTCATGCATAGATGCTTAGATGAGAGGCTTTAACACTCATGATTCAAATTTGAAATTTTAAGATTTCAATGATTTACTTGTATTGCATAATCATAAGCAGATATACAGCAATGCTTTATTGTGTATGTTCTATGAAATGACAGATGACCTTTTCTCTCAAAAGTGCCTTTGCAAAAGCAGTTCTACATGGAAGACTCTTTCTGATATGGATGGAAACTGTGAAACAGTTAACTCCTAAGAAGAAGAAGCAGGACAGCAAGATGAGACAGCAGACTATAAGACGGCTTCCCGCATCACAATCCTATAATCTATTGAAATATTTGGTGTGATCATCACTGGGTAGATGCAGAAAGAATTTTATAGGAGTCTAGACTGAGCATAATACATAATTTTTTTAAAAATGTCAGGTATAATTGACAGTTTCTGAAGCCTCTACGTATTGTGTTTCCTTTAAAGTTTTCTTGGTGTTTACTGAAAGGATTGTCTACTATCTTCTAACCAAGAGAGTACATGTGAGTATACTATTAGCTTTGGTCCTATTGATCATATTGTTATTTATTTATTTATTTACGTACTTTTAAAGATTTTATTTAATTGACAGAGATCACAAGAGCAGAGAGGCAGGCAGAGAGAGAGGAGAGGAAACAGGCTCCCCGGTGAGCCACCCAGGCACCCCCATTTTAGTTTTTTTTTTTTTAATTAAACACTTTGTCTTAACACTTTGACTCAGAAAGCAAAAGCACTGCTATAAAGTTAAGGATCTTTTCTGTCTTTATTTATGAACTCAAAAGCTATTATACTACTACATTACTAATAAAAAAGTACTTAATCAGCAAGTGGGTTGGGGGTTGGGTTAAATAGGATATGGGGTTAAGGAACACACTGGTTGTAATGAGCACTGGGTGACATATAGAAGTGTTACATTAACTATACTGAACACCTGAAACTAATGTAACACTGTAAACTAACTGGAATTTAAGTATAAACTTAAAAAAAAACTGAGGTACTTTCGTGGCTCAGTCAGTTAAGCGTCTTACTTTTAATTTAGGCTCAGGTCATGAACGCAGGGTCCGAGGACCCAACCCTGAGTTGGGCTTTCCACTTAGCAGGCAGTCTGCTTATCTCCCTCTCCCTCTGACCCTCCTCCTGCTCTTTCCCTCTCTCCCACACTCAAACAAATTTCAAAAAAACTTAAAAAAAAAAAATTTAAAGGGGCACCTGGGTGGCTCAGTCGTTAAGTGTCTGCCTTCAGCTCAGGTTGTGACCACAGGGTCCTGGGATCAAGTCCTACATCGGGTTCCCTGCTCAGTGGAGATTCCGTTTCTCTCTCTCTCCCACTCCCCCTTGCTTGTTCATTCTCTCTCAAATAAATGCAATCTTTAAAAAAAGAATCAGTAAATATATTTTTTTTAATTTTTAAAATTTTATTTATTTATTTGACAGAGAGAGAGAGATCACAAGTAGGTAGAGAGGCAGGCAGACAGACGGGGGAATCAGGCTCCCAGCTGAGCAGAGAGCCCGATGTGGCGCTCGGGCTCAAGACCCTGGGAACATGACCTGAGCTGAAGGCAGAGGCTTTAACCCACTGAGCCACCCAGGCGCCCCTAGAATCAGTAAATATTTATAGTGAATATGGTCCCAAAATTTTTATAATCCTCTATATTGCTCCTAAACACTCGAACATTTTGTTCTGAATTTAATTTGTGTAAATGATCTCTGGATTGAAATAGAGGTTGAGTTAATAGAGGTATTAACTGAAATAGAGATATTACATGAATCATTAAATTAATGAACTACTATTTAGATAGTACCTAAGATGATACCACACAAAGATAATGCAGTCTCCACTTTTCAAACTTGCCTAGGACTGCTTAGTGGCTATCATGCTATTTGAGATCAAATGCTGATTCCAGAGAATCGCTAAGCTTTTAGATACAATGGTACTCTCATACATTTGGCAATGCATTACTACCAAATAACAAACTATAACTGTATTATTTATCTTTATAGATGTATATTTTATACCACTGAGGTCAAATGCAACCTAGAAGAAACTTCACGCACACTCCGTATGTATATGGCTTGACTTAGAACTGGACGAGGCTGTATTTTTCTTAATCCTTTACTGCTGTATTAAAAAAAAAAAATCTAAACTCCTGTCTTCAAGTATTAAATACTACCTAAGTCAGAGCCATAAGACTCAAAAAGAATAGAAGGTACAACATCAACTTTGGAGTGAGAAAAAGTGCTAAGTCTTCCCTCTTCAAACTATGAGCTGTATGGCCACAGGCAGATTACCTCAAACTTCTATACCCTAATATTCTCATCTGAAATTAATCCATATTCCGCCAGGTGGTTACAAGGCTTAAATAAAGGAAATTTTATTTTATATACATAGATGCATACATATACGTATATATGTATATGTAATCTATAAAGATTCTTGGCAAGAGTCAACCTTCAATAAGTGGGAAAAAATCTTTCTTTTCATTTAATAAAAGGTTTTAAATGCAAAAGCAGGGTTATAAATGGTAAATGATATTACATTTGGGAGTAGTACAGAACATTTGATACCAGTTTGTGAGTGCTTAAGCAGGAAAGTGGCAGGATGAAAAGGTACACTAGAAACACTGCTTTTACATTAAATGGGTAGGGGTATATAGAAGAAAATGGAGGGGAACGAAAAAATACCTTAGGCTAATGGTGTCAATGACAGTATTTGCCAGAGTTAGTATGGTGGGAGTTTGCAGTGACCTACAAGTCACGAATTGTGATTTAAAATATAGGGCGCCTGGGTGGCTCAGTGGGTTGGGCCGCTGCCTTCGGCTCCGGTCATGATCTCGGGGTCCTGGGATCGAGTCCCGCATCGGGCTCTCTGCTCAGCAGGGAGCCTGCTTCTCTCTCTCTCTCTCTGCCTGCCTCTCTGTCTACTTGTGATCTCTCTGTCAAATAAATAAATAAATAAATCTTTAAAATATAGATTATTTGAAGAAAGTTAAGACAAGAATTTTTCAAGTGGTAGAAATAACACAGTTACGTGTTTTTCGAGGCGGCGTGGGGGAAATAAATCAGGATGAGAAACAGAAGGAAAAAACAGAGAAGGGGCAGAGAAGATACAGGAAAAAAGTTAATACAACTGGAAGCAGGGATTGTAGCTTAGAAACAAAACTGCATTTTCCTACTACTTTTAGTCAAGCCAATCCTTCCTCATTTCTTTCCCATCTCCTCCACGAGTTTCAAAGAGGTCAGAGCACAGAAAGACTTGCTTGTATTCAATTTTTTTTTTAAATGTTACTTGCTTTTACTATACTTTTCAAGCAAGGAAATGCTAAATTTCAAAACTCAAAGACTAGCAAATGACTTTTCTCACTGAAGTAAAACACCTATCGCCTTATAATTATATTTCAAACATAGTTTGATGCTATGTTAGAAAACAAGTAATCTAGGAAGGTAATTTTAATAAGAAAGTTCTCTAGAGTAAAAGTCCCATGTAATTGTCTTTCAGATAATGTTATAATCTAATAAGTGTCTATTAATGTTTAGGAACAAATTTGGATTTAATGAACATGGCTATTTTTGGCTTTAGGGCAGCATATCATTTAACCATGAAACAGATTGATGTTTTACACAGAATCATTTTCTTGAGAGGTGTCCTTGAGTTAACCTCTTCCCTGAGATCCTACAAAGAATTGGACTGAAGTCTGTTTCCAACAGACTCCGAATAAGAGAATATTTGTTTCCACTGATGTGTGCCATTGGAAATAAAATAAGTTTGAAAATAAGGTAAGTAAAAATAATGACATTAAAGCAACCAGTTTGGAAAACAACTGCTTTAAGTGAGATCAATTAAAAAGTAGATCTTATACTCTTTCCATGTATCTCATTTGTAAAATAGATCCTTTACTTCACTTTTCAAGAATAAAATTACAATTGACCCTTGCACAAAGCAGGGGTTGGGGGCAATGATTCTGCGCAATCAGAAATCCAGATAGAACTGTGGATCCCTCAAAACTTCACTACTAGTATCCTTACCAATAACATAAATAGTTAACATATTTTTGCATGCTATATGTATCATATACTGTATACTCTTAGAATAAAGCTAGAAAAAAGAAAATATTAAGAAAATCATAAGGAAGAGAAAATATATTTACGGTATTACACTGTATTTATTGGAGAAAAAAATCCATGCTTAAGTGGACCCAGGGTAGTTCAAGCCCATGTTATTAAAAAGTCATCTATACTCATAAAAATCTCAACTTTTTATTATCAATATTAGCTGTTAAAATATGACTGAATGAAAAAGAAAAAGGCTGGATGTACATGGCTATTATTTAAAAGAATATTCAAAAAATCAACAATTCCTTTACAATATGTCATTTATGATTAGAATCAAGGATTGATTATTATGTTTCCAAGAGAAGCTGAAACCAGGAAGGGCACACAAACTATACTTAAAACATTCAGAATATAAAAAATATCTACTTGAAGGTAAATAATTCTATTTCTAACAGGAGCATGGGAATCTATTCCAAAACCTACAATGCAGCAGGCAAACAGTCCTGCTATTAACAATAAACACATACTGAGCCCTTATAGATTAGGCACTGTCCTAGAGGTCTCCACATATTAACTCATTTCACGGATTTTAAATATAAACATTATTGTCATTCCTATAGAAACTCTAAAGAAGGGGCCCTTATCATACCTACTTAACCAATGAGGAAACTCAGGGACCAAGAAGTTAAAGAGCTGGCTGAGGTCATATAGCTAAAAATGAACAAGCCCAGATTTACATCTAAACAGTCTAGACCTATGGCTTGTGCTTCATTCATGTGATCCTGCCACATCTCGTCATGTCTACTCATCACGGATTCCACAGCAGATCTACTCTGAGCCCCGTGTTGGTGTCCCCCAGAGTTCACACGTTCAATACTAATGCCAAATGCGACAGTATTTGTAGGGGGAGACTCTGGTAAATAATTAGGTCACAAGAATGGAAACCTTAGGAATGGAATTAGTACCTTTATAAAAGAAACCCCAGAGTGGTATCCAGGCCCCTTCATGAGGTAAGGTTACAGAGAGAACCCAGCTGTCAATAACCCAGAAGGTGAGCTATCACACCTTGTTGGGACCCTGATCTCGGGCTTCCACTCTCCAGAACTGTGAGAAATAAACTTCTGTCCTTTGTAAGACTATGGTATTTTGGCTATAGATTCCTGTGCTAACACAAGCCTGTATGTAAATGTAAAGTGCTTTTAGTTATGCAAGATTAGTGTTTAATTTCATTCAACTCATTCATTTTACTCATCTCATTCATGAGATGGAGAGCTATTCAGACTTCAGATTGAGAGAATCACGCAAGCAACAGAAACCCTTCATTATCTTCACTGCTAAATAATTCCTACCTAGCACCACGTATGTCTTTGGTACATTTGAATAGATACCAATGACCACTTCATTCATGCTTTTTTTGGATGAGTGAGGGGTTGAGACCACAGACTCTATTAGGTGATTAACCCAGAAATGATGATCCAGGAGGTTCTTAGGTACCAAGCAAGTGCTTCTTAAATTATACAGAAAGCTAAAAATAATCAGGGAAAAATAAATAAATAAAAAGATATCTCCCAAATAAAATGTTGAAGATTTCAAAAACTATCAGTCTCATTCCAGTCAGCATGACTATTAAACTCATTTAATTAAATGTTTCCCAAAAAGGGAACTGGGTGTTACGGGGGGCGTGGGGGGACCACCATCAACAAAACACCAGACGTATCTTCAAGTTGTTTGTGACTTTGTCATACTTATTTTAATGTCCAGAATCAAATCAACAGGGGCACATGGGCTGTTGGTTAAGCTTCTGACTCTTGATTTTGGCTCAGGTCATGATCTCAGTGTCCTGGGATCTAGACCCACATTGGGCTTCATGCTCAGTGGGGAGTCAGCTTGGGATTCCGTTTCTGTCTCACTTTGACCCACCCCACCTCTGAAATAAATAATAAATCTTAAAAATAAAAAATCAAATCAACAAATGAACAATCAAGTTAATCTTAAATGTTTCTAATATTTGTTGGATTTTTATTATCTACAGAGGCTTTATGATTGAGCTAGATTAGTATTGTCTTATGTTGTTTTCTTTTTGGCAATTTTATAACAGAAATCACCTGAGTGCAAGATTGAAACCATGCTAATATACTCTATCTAGTGTAAATCTGTGTTATAATTAAAGTTCCAGGGTTTGATTTAAACTAACAAAATCACATTTTCTCCTGTAACAACCTAAAACATGTCATCAGTGCAAAATAGCACTACAGTTGAGATTGGTTAAAAAGTTATATCCATAGCTGAGAATAATGAACTTTATTATTTATTTATTTTTATTATTTTTTATTCATTTGACAGAAAGAGACACAGCAAAAGAGGGAACACAATCAGGGGAGTGAGAGAGAGAGAGAAGCAGGCTTCCAACCAAGCAGGGAGCTGGATGCGGGGCTGAATCCCAGGACCCTGGGATCATGACCTGAGCCGAAGGCAGATACTTAAGACTGAGCCACTCAGGTGCCCAGAACAATGAACTTTAAACATCAAATCTGATGACCTGAATCATATCAAGCCACATTAATGAATTCAGGGGCCTGAACTAGAAAACATCTCATTTCTTCACACCATTTCTCTAAAAACAATGCCCTTTACAAAGAAACTGACTTTAAAAATAAAGTCTAGAATAGAGACGCTATAAAAAAATGAGGTAGTAATGTCAAATTCATTCTGTTCCAATTCTTTCAGAAAGATAAGGAAAAATACACATCTACTTACACTTTGTTTGAAGATTTTCCAAAACCAAGAGGAATGTAGGGGGGAGTTAAATCTCATTATGAGCTAGATGACTGTATCAGAGTTTCACTGTGGCTTAGTTATCACAACTAGTCATTTCCATTCATCTCTTTCATACAAACATTTTGACTGTGAACCCGATATTCACACTGTTAAAAATTTCTATATGTCTCGGGGTGCCTGGGTGGCTCAGTGGGTTAAACTTCTGCCTTCGGCTCAGGTCATGTTCTCAGGGTCCTGGGATCGAGCCCCACATCGGGCTCTCTGCTCAGCGGGGAGACTGCTTCCCCTCCTCTGTCCCTCTGCCTCTTGTTCTGCCTACTTGTGATCTTTCTCTCTGTCAAATAAATAAATAAAATCTTTAAAACAAATTTTTTAAAAATTTCCATTAAGTCTCCTTTTAAAAAACAGTTTAAACAATATTAAAGGAAAACAATACAATACTGGAAACTTCTAAAAAATGTTGATATGAATAGAAATATCTTTGCAGGGGCACCCGGGTGGCTCAGTGGGTTAAAGCCTCTGCCTTCGGCTCAGGTCATGATCACAGGGTCCTGGGATCGAGCCCCGCATCGGGCTCTCTGCTCAACGGGGAACCTGCTTCCTCCTCTCTCCCTCTCTGCCTGCCTCCAGGCCTACTCGTGATCTCTGTCTGTCAGGTAAATAAATAAAATCTTTAAAAAAAAAATGTGTATCAGATAAGGTCTAAAAAGAATTCTTTTAGAACTTTCTTAAATAAAAAAGATATATATGTTTTAAATAATTTTCTTGAGATTAGGAAAGGAATGTATTGTCTTTTGTGATCATAAAGTATTCCAAAAAGCTTTTCCGTATTTCATTCCTTGTAGTTAGTGTATCAGTAGCAACCAAGCAGGAGAAAAAATACACATGTTTTGAAATTATCTCATCTCAGTAGGGTAAACCTGGATAGGTCTCAAATTAAACGTTTTCCTTAATGAACCATTAAGGAGTATCAGTGCCTAAAATACTCAAAGAAAGTCAGGGACCATTATTGTCAAGGGAGAGTTTCTAAGGTTGTAGCATATGATGCAATATTTCTGCTGTAACTTTAGCCTGACTGGAAGTTTATTTAAACATATATTTATTGTTTTAAAATCAGTAAGATTCAGCATGACCCCAAGACACAGATTAAAGATATGACTGCATCAATACATTTTTATAGTAATGCTTTGATAATTAGCATTTATAGGTAGCTACCAGCTTGTGAAATGGGCCCTTTTATAAAAGTTAATTTTAAGATTGCTACTTGAATCCCAAAATGTATTCTTTGTGGGAAAGGAAAAAAAAAACTAAATATAATATTTATAGTATAATGCATATAATTTAGTAGAAATAATCATAACAGTTATTCTTTGGGGGTTCTTAGTAGGTGTTAATCCACTGACATCATTTTACATGTATTATTTCATTCTAAGTATTTTATCCTAATAATATAAAACAATTAAGAGATGGAGATATTGGCATTCTAGCTTTCAGGATAAAAAAGCCTATTTAAAAAAAAAAAAAAGCCTATTTTCCCATGAAGAATACCCCTCCTCAACTTCCAGAGCTTTAATTGGTTGGCAAAATAGCAAACAGGGTGTAAAATGAAATCAGAATGAAACTATCCTTTTTTCCATTCATCTTCTGTTTGTTGTCTCCCTATAGAATTTGACATGGAATGAAATAAGGAAAAACTAAAAAGCATCAAATTAGGTGTGGGGAAAGTAAGTAAAAGATGCTGTGGAAAGAAAAAAAGAGAAAGAAAAAGAGAAAGAGGTCTTACTTAGATTCACATAATTAAAGAATTTAATAACAGAATATGTATTTATTAATATATGTATTTGCTCAATTGTATATATGAAATAGATGTTATATAAACATATATATAATTATACAAAATAGCATATACTTCTTATTATACCATTTATTCAAATTTTTATCCAATACATACTGCAACTCAAAATTATGGTGATTTTAATAAACTAGCAAAAGAGAATGCCTATGAATACATTAAAAGCTGTCATTAGTCAACTGTTCTATCTCAGTGAACCATTTGTTTATCTGCTATACTTAATAATGGTGAAAATAAATGGCACCTCAAATTAAATAATGTCCAGCACTTATCATTTAGAAAATTACACTAACTCTTAAAAATATCTACACAAATATTTTCTGATGTAACAAAATAATAAAACTCATCAAATATAGTGACTTAACTAAGACAATTATTGTTATTCTTTTTTATATTTACTATGCAAATAAAACTTGGTTATTACTGGGTCATTTTAGTAAAAATGAAAAAAAGCGTGAAATTCTTTAATTTGATTAAATCACATCATTGAGTTTATCATTATGTATTACTTAGATCACTGACAATTTTATAACTTGAGACCTTAGGTGTCTAAAATAAATGACTGTTCATTACCATAGTCAGTATAATACTAGAGGTGTGTTGGGCGCATTTTCATTCTATACTCAAATAAAAATTGGTATATGTAAAAAAATTTGGTAAAAAACAAAAAGCCTTGGTTAAACTGAAGAACAATACAGAAGAAACTGAACAAATGTGAAAGCAAATGAAGAACTAACCACAAAAACTGGCATACTTAGAATACCTAGACTTCTTAATGCTGTATCCTCTGACTTTCTGTGCTTCCCAAAGTGTTCAAAACCTACAACTTCAATGAAATCATCTCACTAATTTAAGCAAGATAGTATTTTATAGGATGACTTTTTTAAAAATTTCCCATTAGGTACTAAGATATGTTATATAATTATCCCCAAGTTATACTTAAATAAATTTAGGCTACATAGCAACCCACTCTAAATAAAGACTTTACACTGAAATGCAGAAGGAATGAAAACTTGAAAAAGAGATGCATAAAAGTGACTGTCCAAAATCATTTTAATAAAGACTGTTTCAGATAAAAGCCTGTGAGACACTTTTTGTCACAAAATTTTATTCTCTTAATTAAGACATCTAAAATGACTGAATGACTTCTATTTATTTAAAGATACCACTGTTTTGACCCCTACAAAAAAGGCATTCTTTTTTCCTCTTTGGTAAAAATATCTTTGAGTTATGCGATTTAAAATCACATTGAAGTTTCAGTACATGAATCATTTCTTTGTTCAGTCCTTTCTCTGCAGAATGGTGATTTCACAAGGACAATTCAGGAGCACCTAGGTTCTAAAGTAACAAACATTGGCAAATTGTACAAAAAATATATATAGTGTCATTGTTTAACACTTGGTTTTAGCTAGAAATAAAGTCGGGAACACAGATTGACTGTGCTGGAAAATCCATCAAAAATAGCAAAGCTGGAAGAATATTATACATATGATATCTGGATCACTTTTAACTAACATTTTATTTAAATATTCTCATCATTTATATCACAGTGATAGGAGATAAAGAGCCAAAGTAGATAACTATCTATCATGAAAAATGTTGAAACATCCTTAGGTAAAAACATTTCTTCATTGGATAATTGTATTTTGTACAATTTTTTTAAGAATTAAAAATTATGTGAGTTAGAATAATCAAAAGTCTTTCTTTAACCTGCTTTAGTTTAGTCGGTGTCCTGGGATAGAGCCCCGCATCAGGCCCTCTGCTCAGCAGGGAGCCTGCTTCCCCCTCTGTCTCTGCCTGCCTCTCTGCCTACTTGTGATCTCTGTCTGTCAAATAAATAAATAAAATCTTTAAAAAAAAAAAAAAAGAAAGAAGGTGATCTCTGAAATATGCCAGAACAGCTACATTCACGAAAAAAACACAGCCTTGTCTTATCACAGAAATTTATTTAATGCTATGCAGAAGGATGACAGATTTTAAACACAGAGTGTAACTCCTATAGTTCTTATACTCTAAAAATGTTTGAAAAAAGGAAAGATCATTACTTTTCTTTGCGAAAGCATAAGATATTTAGTCATTAAAACAGTGATCTTCTGATAAGTGTCCTTATTTCTCTTTCCTCTATATTTAGATTTTAATCGTAATAAAAATGTGTATTTCAATATGTGGCATTCAAATAAAAAACAGATAAATACAATGTATCTCACACTTGCCCATGGTATTAATACGAATACCTAATTAATATATAAAGTCCCAATCATTGCTAACATAAAGTTTTCCATGAATTAATTTTATTTAATGGCCTTTCATTATCTTGTCATGACTTTTTATTTTTTTTAATCCTAACAAACTATATCAGTTTTGTCCACATGAAGAACATGTACATTTTTGGTGAGTATTATTGGTTTTTTAAAGTTGGATCTTTTACAGCATCTAAAGTTCCAAGTACCCAGGTGCCTGGGTGGCTCAGTCGATAAGCATCTGCCTTCAGCTCAGGTCATGATCCCCAGAGTCCTGGGATCAAGCCCCACATTAGGCTCCCTGCTCAGTGGGAAGCCTGCATTCCCTTTCCCAATCCCCCTGCTTTTGTTACTGCTCTCACTCTCTCTCTCTGTCAAATAAATAAATAAAATCTTTTAAAAAATAAAAATGAGGTTCCAAGTTCCATCTTCCTCAAGCTCCTCATTAGACCTACGGAGGCTGAGAAAACCAAGGTTTATAACCTAGCATCATTCATCAAGACATGACACTATTATAGAGAGTCACCATACCTTTCTCTTGCCTCCGTCTTGTTATATTCTTTATTGTATTCATTGCACAAATAAAACCTTGTTACTACTATGTCATTTTAGTCAAAATGAAAAAATGCACAGAATTCTTTAATTTGATTAATCACATCATTGAGCTTACCATTACATATTAATTAGGTCATTGACAATTCTATAATTTGAGACCTATGTGTCTAGAATAAATAAGTGTTCATTACCACAGCCAGGACAATACTATAGGTGTGTTAGGCACATTTTCATTTTATAATTATATAAAAATATCAATATTCACCATTATAAACTGTACAGTAATTAAATCAATGTGACTCATTCATTATGATTTAAAGTTAAGAATTCTGTATACCTCAAGGAACCAGAAAAAAGACCAAATGAAGCTCAAAGTTAACAGAAGGAAGAAAATAACAAAGAGCAGAGCAGAAGTAAATAGAGACTAAAAAGAAAGTAGAAAGGACCAAGAAACCAAGAGCTGGTTCTCTTAAAGACAAACAAATTTGACAATCCTTTACCTAGACTCACCACAAAAAAAAGAAGGCTTGAATAAATAAAATCAGAAATGAAAGTGGAGATATTATAACATTCCACAGAAATACAAAGGATCATAAAAGACCCTAGGGACAATTATATGCAAACAAATTTGACAACTTAAGAAGAAATGAATATATTTGTAGAAATATACAACCTTCCAAGACTGAATCATGAAAAAATAGAAAAGGCCAATTTCTACTAGAGACAGAATTGATAATTTTTTAAAAACCCCGTACAAATGAAAGACAACAAGCAGTTTTCACTGAAGAATCAAACCACACAAAGAAGATTGATACCAACACTTTTCAAACTCAAAAATTACACAAGGGAAATACATGTAAATTCATTTTATGAGGCCAACATTACTCTAATACCAAAACTAGACAATACAAGAAAGGAAAATTGCAGGCCAATATCCCTGATGAACACAGATGAAAAAATTCTCAGTGAAATATTAGGGACCCGAAGTCAACAATACATTAAAAGGATCATATGGGGGACCTGGGTGGCTCAGTGGATTAAGCCGCTGCCTTCGGCTCAGGTCATGATCTCAGGGTCCTGGGATCGAGTCCCGCATCGGGCTCTCTGCTTGGCGGGAAACCTGCTTCCCTCTCTCTCACTCTCTGCCTGCCTCTCTGCCTACTTGTGATCTCTCTCTGTCAAATAAATAAATAAAATCTTTTTATAAATAAATAAATGAATGAATGAATGAATGAATAAATAAAAGGATCATGTGCCATGCTCAAGTGGAGCTTATCCCAAGGTTAAAACAGGGATAAAACAAGATGGCTCGACATATGCATTAATCAGCATGACACACCACACTAATAAAATGATCATATTTTCATCTCATTAGATACAGAAAAAGCATTTGACAAAAATCAGCATCCATTTATGATAAAAAAATCTCAATAAAGTGAGTTTACTGGGAATGTATACCAACATAATAAAGGCTGTACACGGCAAGCCCACCATTAACATCAAACTCAATGGTGAAAAGCTGAAAGCTTTTCTCTTAGGATCAGGAACAACACAAAGATGTACATTCTCACTACTTTTATTCAGCATAGTATTGGAAGCCCTAGCCAGAGCAATTAAGCAAGAAAAATAGAGATATATGTTAGATACACAGATAGATAGATGCCATCCAAATTAGAAAGGAATAAGTAAAACTGTCACTATTTGCAAATGGTGTCACACACTATACAGAAAACCCTAAACATTCCGTCAAAAAAATATCAAAAAAATGTTAGAACAAATGTCTTCAGTAAAGTTGCAGAAAACAAAACTGATATACAAAAATATTTTGCATTACTGTACACTTGTAATAAACTATCAGAAAGAGAAATTAGGAAAGCAGTCCCATTTACAATTCCATGAAAACAAAACATCTGGAATAAATTTAACCAAGGAGGCAAAAGGCCTGTAAACTGAAATCTACAAGATAGTGATGAAAGTAATTAGAGAAGAGACAAATAAATGTAAAGATATCTGTGCTCATGGATTAGAATTAATTTTGTTAAAATGCCCATATTACCCAAAGCAATCGACATATTCAATGCAATTTCCATAAACATCCCTATGGCATTTTTCACAGAGCGAGAACACACAATTCTAAAACTTGTATGGAACCATAAAAGGTTTCAAATAGCCAAAACAATCTTTTTTTTTTAATATTTTATTTATTTATTTGACAGAGAGAGATCACAAGTAGGCAGAGAGGCAGGCAGAGAGAGAGGGGAAGCAGGCTCCCTGCTGAGCAGAGAACCTGATGGGGGGCTCAATCCCAGGACCCTAAGATCATGACCTGAGCCGAAGGCAGAGGCTTAACCCAGTGAGCCACCCAGGTGCCCCTAGCCAAAGCAATCTTGAGAAAGAAGACAAAGGCTGAAGTCATCACTCTCCCTGATAGCAAGCTATATTTCAAGGCTCTAAGACTCAAAATAGTATGGTATTGGCATAAAAGGAACACATATATTAAAGGAACAGAATAGATAGCCCATGCATATACGATAAGCCTATGCATATATGGCCCATTAATTTGTGATAAAGAAGCCCAAAATATACAATGGAAAAGGGACAGTCTCTTTAATAAGTGGTATTGGGAAAACAGATGTCAACATGCAAATGAATGAAACTGGACCACTATCTTATAGTATATGCAGAAGTTAATTCATTTTTGAATGCAAAAATTGTAACCATAAAAATCCTAGAAGAAACCAAAGGTGGTAAGCTCCTTGGCATCAATCTTCATGATGATTACTTGAGATCTGACACCAAAAGCAAAAACAAACAAGTAGGAATACATCATACAAAATACCTGCAAAACAAAGAAAACTATCAAGAAACGAAAGGACAACATACTGGGTGGGAAAACATATTTACAAATCATATATATGATAAGGAGTTAGTATCCAAAATACGAAGGACTCATAACAGCAAAAACCCCAAAAAATCTCAAATCAAAAATAGGCAGAAGATCTGAATAGACATTTCCCCCCTACACAGGAAACTTACCGATGGTCAACAAGTACATGGAAAGATGTATGACATCACTAATCATCAGGGAAATGCAAATTAAAACCACAATGAGATATCACCTCACACCTGTCAGAATGGTGATTACCAAAGGACAAGAAATAAGTGTGAAGAATACAGAACCTCTGTGCACTACCAGTAGGAAAGTAAATAGTATAAACACGATGGAAGTTCTTCAAAAAATTAAAAATAGAACTACCATATGATCCAGCAATTTCACTTCTAGGCATTTATTCAAAGAGAATTAAAACACTATCTCAAAAACATATACGTACCCCCATGATCACTGTGGTATTTACAATATTTAAGGTATGGAAAGAACTTAAGTATCCATGGATTGATGAATAGATAAAGAAAATTTGACATATATAATGAACTACAACTCAGCCATAAAAAAAGAACAAATTTCTTGTTATTTCCAACAACATGGATAAACTTTGAGGGCATCATTGCTAAGTAAAATTAGTTAGAGAAAGACAAATACTGTATGATCTAATTTATATATGGAATTTAAAAAAATTCAAAGACACAGTAAATAAATCAGTTGTTTCAAAAGGCAGGGGGAAGGGGCAGATAAAACAGACACAGCAAATCAAAAGGTACAAAATTCCAGTTATAAAATAAATAAGTCGTGGGGATGTAATGTACAGCATGGCCACTACAGTTAGTAATAATAATCACATTGTGTCTTTCATCATAAGAAAATAAAATCTGTAAGTACATATGGTAATGATTACTAACCAGACTGCACTGTGGTGAGCATTTCGCAATATAATGCAATATCAAATCATTATGTTCTACACCTAAAACTGACACAATTATATGTCCATTATACCTCAATAAAAAAATTCTGCATCCTCACAATGTAACAATGTTAATTTGAAAAACAGAAGGGTGACTGACTGGCTCAGTTGAAAGAGATGTGACTCTTGATCTTGAGGTTGTAAGTTCAAGCCCTACATTGGTCGTAGGAATTACATAAATAAATAAGGGGAACTTTAGAAAATAAATTTAAAAAGGAGAAATAATATCATTAAAATATGATTATGGATTACACATTTTAAAATAAAATGTAAATACTGTATGTTCATTACAACTTTGGTGTACATGTGTCCAGTGAATTTACAATATATTTTTACCCCTTAACTGTCCTTTATCGCCTGAATGTAGACTTGTGTCATGGTGTTAAACCTCTTTACATTTACTTATAATAAAAAATATTTTTAGAAATGTTTGCAAAGAACAGTTCCCTTTATGAATCACTCCTATCAGAGAGGGTGATACCCTACATTTTATACTGTTACAAATTCAAGAAATGTCCTATGGCCTAAGTTATTTGACTTCAATGAACTGCATAGGAAGTTAGGTAGGTAATATAACTAAGTATTTTTTAGTATATGCACTTCCACTTTGGAGTATGTATGCATGTATTTCATATACATAAAGTTTATATGCATCCAGATATCTTACCATAAAATCCTCATCAAATATCTTAATTTTCTACCATGGGTAGTTGATTTATACTCAGGGATTGTTTGCTTAGTAATATTAGTTTTCTTTTCTTTTCTTTTCTTTTTTTTAATATTTTATTTGACAGAGATCACAAGTAGGCAGAGAGGCAGGCAGAGAGAGGGGGAAGCAGGCCCCCTGCTGAGCAGAGAGCCCGATGTGGGGCTGGATCCGAGGACCCTGAGATCATGACCTGAGCCAAAGGCAGAGGCTTAACCCACTAAGTCACCCAGGCGCCCCAATATTAATTTTCTTCTGACAGAAAGGAAAACTTGGATCTGGTTGGGAATTTAGTGTGGAGCGTGGATGGGGGGGGAGGACTAGGAAATAAAATGCCAAAAAGGCCCCTCCTTGACAATTCCATCTAGAGTTGACCAGCTAATAACCAAAATCTAAAGTAAAAGGAAGAGAATAACAGAAAATCTGTCAGTTCAGATGCCTATAAATCAAACAACAAAAATATGTTCCAAATTTCTTATATGACCTATGCTACATAAAGAAAAGTTTTTTAGAGTCTATCTACATATTTGTTTCTTCACCATGGAAACATATTATCTGAAATAAAATGTGCTTTTATTTCACATAAACACAAATAAAACATGCACATACACATGTACATTTCAAATTTTGATAGTAAGGGATATATTATTACAAATCAATAGTTAAGGGCAAATTTGCTGAATATTGCCAGGAAATATCAAACTATAAAATATCTTCTCATCTAGATCCAAGAAATAGGTTTAACATGACAATCTTTACCTGAAAGAGAAAGAGTCAAGTTGTCCTGTACTGGATTCCCAATTTTTAAATTCAGATATGAAAGCATGGAGCAGAGGCCAAAAAGAAATGTGTCTGGCAGTCTGGAGAACATCATTGTTCCCAGCGATTAAAACAGTTAATGTAATGAAAAAGTTTCTTTGAATTCTAAGGAGCATTAAAAAATACATTTCAGACATCATTAAACCAAAAACATCCATTAGCTACTCTCAGACATGACCCCACTACGTTTCCTTTTCTTTTTTCCTTTCTTTCCTTTGTTGACTCACAGTGTTCAGCCAAGAAAGCAAAGGTTCACTAACACTATTACCAGAATCACCCTGTTACCAACGCAGATGCTTTTATACAAACACATATCTCAAAGCGAGCTTATGTATTTTAAAATTAAACAGAAGATACACAATCGCCTAAAAAGAAATGTAGCATTAATCCTTGTGGCACAGAGTCCATCCTAGATACCCATAAAAATCACTCTGACATAGATCAACTTTTTATTGGCTTTGGGAGATTCTGTTCCAGATGAAGTGATTATTATTTTATGTTCTATTCTTCAAGCAAATTTATAAGGAAATAAAAATGAAACATGTGACTCTTGAGATATTTTATGGAGAAATTAACTAAAAGAGTTTAATATATATAAAAAGTACAGAGTCCATATTTGGGTAATTACAGTATATTAGAACTTTAGGAAAACTGTTCAAATCATCCACTTCAAGGTTTTTTTTTTTTTTTTTTTTTTTTTTTTTTTTTTTTTTAAAGATTTTATTTATTTATTTGTGAGAGAGAGAGAGTGAGAGCGAGCACAGGCAGACAGAGTGGAAGGCAGAGTCAGAGGGAGAAGCAGGCTCCCCGCGGAGCAAGGAGCCCGATATGGGACTCGATCCCAGGACGCTGGGATCATGACCTGAGCCGAAGGCAGCTGCTCAACCAACTGAGCCACCCAGGCGTCCCTCAAGGTTTTTTTTTTAATGGAGAAATGTAATCCATTAAACTTCAAAATTGTTTTTTTCATGAATACTCTAGTAAAAATATATTTTATGCCAAAATAATTAAAGCTTCTTAAAATAATAAAAATAAGGAGGGATCATAATATTATGGCAGAATTCACTGACTCCAAAACATACTCCAAGACATATTTTCTTTTTTTTAAAGATTTTATTTATTTGACAGGCAGAGATCACAAGTAGGCAGAGAGGCAGTCAGAGGAGGGGGGGGGAAGCAGACTCCCTGCTGAGCAGAGAGCCCGATGCGGGGCTCGATCCCAGGACCCTGAGACCATGACCCAAGCTGAAGGCATAGGCTTTCACCCACTGAGCCACCCAGGCGCCCCGAAATATTTGCAATTACACACAGCCTCTCAAATTTTTAAAACAAGTAAGGAGGAGAAAAAGTTATGTCCTACTTCCCTAAACTCTCTGTATCCTTTCCCTACACACATTTCTTACTACTGGGATACATTGTCAAACATCCTAAACTGAAGAAAGTGTAAACTACAGGTGGGAAATAACTTTCTGTTTACAAGAAACTAAAGGGTTCAGTTCAAAATTCTTGATCCCACACATTGTTTTACCTAGCACTTCAACCCAGAGAATTTATTGTGTCATGAAATATTAATAGCTATACTAGAAAAAAAAAAAGCTCTTTTAATTCAACTCTTCTTTTTTTATAACTTTTGATGTGAATCCTTTCTTTCTTAAGTGAAGTATCACTATTTTTCAAAAGTAAATATTACTAAGGCTTAATAATAAAACAGAAATGATCACTACACCAAAGCTTGACCATATTGCCAGATAAAAAATGCTGGTCGTGAATATCTCATTAATCTCTTCAATGTAGTTGACTTTTGTGGTTTTATAGTATTTATATGAGGCCCAAACTATAGTTGAAATAAGATATCCTGAACAAAAAACTACTAAAAAAC
Organism: Mustela lutreola; assembly: GCF_030435805.1. Lineage (NCBI taxonomy): Eukaryota > Metazoa > Chordata > Mammalia > Carnivora > Mustelidae > Mustela > Mustela lutreola. Next base: position 18,438,359 of record NC_081290.1, read on the forward strand.
AACAAAATAGAGATGTTTAAACGTTACATATCAGGCATAGTTGTGTCTGAATAATGTTTTTTCAAATCAGAAAGAGTAAGATTTGGTCAATATATTTTCATTTAATTTCTGTGTATTTCTTTAGTGTTTTTACATGAAGTACGTTCAAGTTCTTTGTTTACGTGGGAAGTAGGAGGTGGGATAGAAAAGCCCTACCAATAACAGCCACCCTTATAAACTACTAATGTGCAAGAACAGTTACTGAATAATCAATTATGTTAACAAAGTGTAGAAAGAATACTTAATTTAGGAAGTCATTAGCCATAAGATAGAGTAGAATGGCTACCGTGCAACAGAAAATTTTACTCATAAATACAATGATAAATATGATGAGTCTTATGAATCAAACTAAGCACAACCCAAGAAAGGGTTCAAGGCACAACATGGATTATAACACTTCTAATTCACCCACATTTTTTCCTAAAATACTTGTGTACTATCATGAACTTCTTGAAATTAAATGTCACCATTATTTTTAATCACTATGTGATCTGTAAATTTGTTTCACAATAAGATGATGTCTACAGATTTCAACACCAAATGCACATAGTCTATAAATCTACTCAATAGCATTTAGAAGTTTCATTTATCCCTGATTTAATATTCTTGAATTGAAGATTAAATCATTGAAATAATATCAAAGCTCCTGAGGAATCTCTGTAGTTGTAGCATTTAACACAAGATCTTGGCAGGTATTTTGACAAAACAAAGAAAATGTAAGATATATTTATGAATATTAATCAAGACCTATTCTTGGTAGTCATGATTCATCACCATTTCAAAAAATCGGAGTGGCTTTGCTAACACTTCCCAAATCTACCTTTACAATATACCTTTACGGAAAATATCTTACCATTAGCACTAACTGTTCCTTATATACTTCAAGAAAGATGTAGTACCACGGGGACTAAGTGGGACCGACAGAAAACAAACTATAAATCTTTGTCACTTTCAGGAATGGGCTCTGAATTCAACCACAATGAAGCATTTTTGTTCTCTGTCAGCTGGAGTAATAGTAGTTTTGTCAATGGTATTCCAAATTGTTTCATCTTCTTCAGGTTCTAATCAAATATGCTTAAAATTTCATGACTGAAACAAATATTTTTTTTTTCTTTACACAGAGAATGAAGGTATGCTATGACATGGGGAATGTAATAAAGACTACTACAGAAGAGAAGGTGATCAGCTAGAATTTTCAGAAATTCCCTAGCTTGTGAAAACTCTGTTCAGAATGTTCATTTAGAGCACAGTGGAAGATATTTATTTTACATTTTCCCTCCACATTCTAAAATAGTTAGTTAGATTAGTCTAAAATAGTTTAATTGATTGTTATGAGGGGTACACGTTCCTTAGTGAGAGATTAATCACTTTAAATTAAAAACATAACTTTATGTAATTGGGCAATAGTGATTTAATGAGAGTTGGGCAGTAATTTATATTAATTTAAGCAGCAACCAAATCTTGTGGGAGAAAATGATTTATCTTCGGAAGAGATATACTCCATTTGGATAAATAGGTAATATATAAAATAACACTAAAGTGAAATGCATTTATGCCTTTGATATTAAAGAGGTAATTCCTTAGGGCTAAAGCTTTGAGATAAGGAGGTCTTTTCCTATTAATAAAGTCTATCACGGTACTGACGAAATTAACATATGCATTCTTGTTTAGGGTGAAAAAAAATCATGACAAGGAACACAAGAAGGACACTTCTCATTGTGGGGCTGTATTCTGCTATTTGAACTGTTCTCACTGTTCCTTCTTGTTAGACAAATGAATATTTTAACAGTTCTCCCTCAAAAAAGAAAAAAAAAATCAAGATTTTAAGGAAACAATGGTGTGCCACTTTGGTTCAATGAATGTAGCAACTAATAATACTCTATAAACACCTTTATTCAACAAATAATGTAAATAAAGAAATTATCTCAGTGTCTTAAAAAGGCTACTTATCACAAAACCCAGTGAAACTTGTTTGTTTACACATACTTACCTCTGAGAAACCCATATGGTAGGGAGGTGGAAGAAAGCCTCCCTCACAAAAGACCCAAACTGAGTTTGTTAACTATACTGAAATAAAAATTCTAAAAAAATTCACCATCATTCACAAAAGGTGACAGGACCTTTTTCACTTCCTTTATTTTCCTTATTTAGAAGTTATTCATATAAGACACTTGTAACTAAAGGCCAACACAACATTTCAAGTATTTCTGTGTTCTTTTGCACACTACATTCTTATTATATACCAAAACTACTTTTTGTAAAATATTCTGTCAGCTGACTCTTTGGTAAAAGTAGATTTAGCCATAAGCTCACTGATCATCTATATTAATCCATTTGTTTAGTTCTTCTGATCAGAAAATAAGTCCTATTCCATGAATTTTTTTCACTACAAAGGTTTTTCCCCAGAATTCCTCAAAATGCCTAATCAAAATTCTATCACAGACTCAAGAATACTTTATTACTCTCATTTGTTCACACGGGTATATCTCCTTCTGGACAATAAGGCCCAAAAGCACAAGGTCATGTTTTATTCATTTTTATGATCCCATCAAACAAGCACAAGGCTTCACATCTAATTGAAGGTCAATAAATATCTGCCTCACTAAACTGTAACAAAACAAGCCCATGATTAATGTTCCAGATAACAGAGAAATTAGAGATGGTTAGATCCAAGAGAAAATGCCTGAAAATCTTTTTTTCCTAAATAAAACCAGTTAATAATAAGGATTCATGGGTATTAAGCTCTAAGCATGTCTTAAGCTGTTATAATCAATAGATAAGTTTTGGTTTGTCTTTGTTGTTCTTGTTTTTCTTCATTTATTTTTTGTGCAGTCTGGAATTATGCCACTTTACATATGGAAAAGCTGAGCCACAAAAACTTTCAGAAACTTCAGCACGTACATGACATGGAAAAGATAAATTGTGCTGGAGGCGGGGATTCAGTCCAGGCAGGCTCTGTCTAAAGAGGGCTGTAAACCCATACTCTCTGCCTCCAATGACAAAAGGAGGAAATCTGCTTCCACTCACCAGAGCCCTGCCCCGTTTCCCTGGCTGTAGGCACTCGACAAAGTACCCAGGGTACAAAGATGAATGAAACCGAGGCTTATTTAATATCCCTGCTCACTCTCTTTCTCAGAAATATATGAAAGTCTCTTCAGGCTTAAAAAAAATAAAAATTAAAACACACACACACAACCTCAAACACACATGAAAAGGTGTCTTTTTCCTTTCACTGCCCAAATTCTCACCTCAGCAACCAAAAATGTTGGCTCTGTTACCTCACAGCCACTTCAATCTCTAATTACTTTCAGTCCAGGTTCTGTCTCCTTCACTCACTGAAAATTCTCTTGAAAAATCCCCTATTGGCCAATTGTCAAATCCAATGGCCCCTAAATCGTTTTCAATCAGCTTAATTCAATTATATCACTGATGACAGTTATACCCGATCAGGTTCCTTGGCTCTTAAAATACAATCAGATGCAAGGAATATAATGACATAAACACTGAATAATAAAGAAACTTAGGTATAATTGAGCCCAGTACCTCTATGTACAAATGGGAAACCTATGGCCTAAAGTATAAGATAAATAAGTTCTCTCAAGGTCTTATCTTGAGTTAGCCATGGTTAAAATTTAGAGAAATCTCCCCAAAATCTATCAATACTTACCAAATATAGATTTTTCTTTCTACTTCTACCAAATCTACATCTGAGGCTTTAATGTCTGTAGTAAGGAGCCTGAAAGGGAGTCCCAGTGATGCTTGCCTTGTAGGTGTTCACAAGCTTGTGTAATCCATTCCCCTTGAGGGTGGAGTGGACTTATTCTCTCACCTCTAACAAAAAGTATATGGCAGAAATAATAGGATGTCACTTCTGAGATTAGATGACAAAACGCTTGTGGCTTCCAAATGAGGTTGTATTTTTTGGTAAGGCTCACTTTGGAGTTACTCAGCTGCCATGTCATGACGCAGCCCCACACAGTGGCCCACAGAGGTAAGCCTAGAAATGGATTCTCCTCCTGCTGAGCCTTCAGCTAAGATTACACCCCTGGCCAACAGCCTGCAACCTCATTAGAAATTCAGAATTAGAGGCACTCTCTTTAACACTTAACACTTAGATTCATGACTCAGATAAATTATGAGATAACATAGGTTTTATGATGATAGTTTTAGGGGTGCTTGGTTGGCTTAGTCAGTTAGGCATCTGCCCAACCAGTATCCCAGGGTCCTGAGATCGAGTCCCACGTCAGGTCGCTGCTCAGTGGAGAGTCTGCTTCTCCCTCTCTCTCTCTGCCTGCTTCTCCCCTTGCTTATACTCTCTCTGTCAAACAAATTAAAAAAAAAAAAATCTTAAAAAAAAAAGATAGTTTTAAAGTATTTTTTCCTGCGATATTTTTTTTTCCCATTTTATCCTGAAGGCAACGAATATATCTTAGCCTGAAATTACTGCAAGAGTTTAAGGACTTCCCTCAGCCCAAAGCATTTTGCATTGTTCTACTCCTTCATCCTTCCAAAATCATCATAGGGACCATATGTTTCTATTAATCAGCATCCCATAAGCAATGTCTTAAACATAACAGCAAGCCAAGGATATGCAAAAAACACTGAAGTTAGTACTCAAAGTCAACCACAATCTTCCACTTTGTGCTCACAGGTTTCCTGCTTCTCAAATAAATCTAGTGATTTCCTTTTTGTGTGTGTGATCCTAACATTTGAAACCTTAACATAGGTATCAAAATCTTACAAAAATGTTCAGCATTACAAAAATGCTATCATTAAGGCTTATATTCACTACTTCCACAATTCCAAAAGTCACTGTTAATCTAAATGCTTTTGTCAATCAGAGAAGAACTGCCCAGTTTTATTGGTTCTACTGCCACTTTCAATTATTTCTCAAGTGTTTTAATACAATGCTCTTTAAACTAAAGTGTGCCTATTCTGGGAATATAGAAAGACCCTCTAAAAGTATGGGATCCCAGACAACTTTAAGGTAATCAGTTTCAGGATCCAAAAATTCAACATATTCTTTTTAAAAATGAATCTGCCTTAGAAACTATCTGGTACCATGATTTTCCTCCCAGTCCCTTTTTAAAAATCACTTTTTTCCTAATTATATGAAAGAAAGACTTTCCTCTTAACTTTGTAGAATCTTAGTATGACATATTGTCTAAAAAGTAAAAAACAAACATGACTAGAAGGGAAAGCTGAATTTAAATTAGCCATATCTGATTAGTATATATAATCAATAATGAAAAATAAAGCATTCAGCTGTTAGAAAGCATACCCATTGTTATGGTTTTTGTATATTTTTGGTTTTGTCTTCTACAAAAAGACAATAAAATTAAAGCTTATTACGGGTACAAGGATGATAAAAACATACTGTCTCCTTTTCCTTGCTAGGCACACACAGTTAGCAGCATTGGAATTATACTTGACTTTCAAACAAATCATCCATAACCATACCTTAAATGAATTTCTATAATACATATTCTCTTGGCCCTTGAATTCTAATATTCCCATGCTGTAAACCATAAATGTTCGAAAATGGATAACATACAGAACTTAGAAGATTCACATGGTCAAATCTATTTATCTCTTTTTTCTATCCCAGTCAACCTCAAAAGAGTCAGTAAGAGTATTTTACAAGTGATAAAACATTACCACAAAGTTAAAACTGCAACTCTGACCTTGGTTCGAAAGAGAAATCTAAGAGGCTATGAGAGCTTATAAACAGAAGTCATTACTGAGTCAGCAAAATCTTCCCCATACTAAACACCTACTATGTGCAAAGGTTAATTTACTTAATCCTCATAATAATTCTTACTATCATCTCTTTTACCGATATGGAAAGTGAAGTACAGAACAATTAAATAATTTCCCAAGAGGGCATCACTGTTCACAAAGTCACACAGAGGCAAAAAAAAGAGATTCAACCCAGGCAAGGTGACTCCAGGGTCTGAACTCTAAACCACAAAGCAATACTGCCCTTCTAAGATCTGAAAGGTGAGTAGGAGTCCATTAGGTGTAATGGCGGCCAGACCTCCCATTAAGGACATAAAAAATTCCAACGCTCTAATGCTTCCTAGAGCTAGTACAGAGTAATATGACGTAGCCCAGCCAAGTTCAGCATATAGTCCAGAACTCTGAGTCTGGCTCAAGAGATACAACGTAGAAAGAGTTTAATCAGCAACCTGCATTTTTTTTTTTTTAATTTTACTTCTTCCTTGAGAAATGGGAACAATATCAATACAAAAAGGTAGTTGTGTTGATAGTCAATGACTCAAGTAGGAAGTTTGCCCTTTTTTTCACAGGTTGAGTCTGCAGTGTAGGCTCTGTTAAATAACATTCACTCTATGCCAGTAACAAAGCCTTTATTACTAAGTCCATTAACTAAGAAACAATGACTTCTCGCAATTGCTAATAATGATCCTAGTCCCACTTCCAGCCTCTACTGCAAATTTCTCACTGTTCTTTCCACTATTTGCAACATGTAGGTTCGTAAGACACTATTGTTTTGGACAAAGGGAAGGAATTTTAAACTCAGTGGAGGTTAAGGTTTTGATAAAGCGAAATTTTATCTAAAACGCTAATCATCTTGCAAATCACTGAATATTTAGGACACTCTGAAAAAGACTTAGAGAAAAATGGTTCTTTTCAGGGTGACTTGACAAAAGCAGACCTGTTGAAAAGCGATCCCTCACTAGCCACCCAGTGCTGATTTTCCAGCTGCACCTCGTAATGATTCACCAGAGCCAAAAAGTCAGAAAAACAACTGCTGAAGCCGAGCTACCTGGTATTTATAACGCTGGCAATAAAACACAGACATGGTTTCACAAAAAGTTACCTGACCCTTGCTTAAGGGATGGTGGCAGCTACATGGGTAGGGGTTCAGGAGAAGGGATGGAAGAAATTATGCCAGTGGTAACTGTGTTTCAACAATGGTTTTTACTTTGCTTTACTTCCTTTTACATTTAATTCCTTTGCAGCACCTGTTGCAATAGGCACTGCAATGATTTAGAGAGCTCTTAGCCTAAAGTGATTTTTCTAACTGTAAAGACTTCAGAGGAAAGCCTGTGAGAGCCTGGCTATTTATTGCTTCCCTAGAACACAAGCAAAGGAAAGCAATGCAGAACTTAAGTTCATATATGTCGAATTGCTTAAAATGAAATTATTGTACATCACATATAGCAGAGGACTATTCCATGTGGCCTTTTACAAAGCATTTATTTTATAGGGATAACAAAGGATTTCAAAGGAAAAAAAGACATAATTTGATAGAGTAGGGGCTTTTGCATCAACATTCAATGCTGTCACTCTGAAGTTTCCTCAAGACATTAACCAATCATCATTAAAATCTGAAAATATTTTGAAGGGCATACAAAATTATAATGAAACTGTCAAAATATTTACAAGGAAAAATATCAGCTATTAATGAAAAACATCATTAATGAGAAGAAAAATCAATGTGATTCTCATTTTAATCATTTGCCAAGAAAGAATCCGAGTCTCACTAAAACTCCTAAATCAGTTTCTCTAATAAGGAATTACAGTTGACCCCTGACAAAATATAGGTTTGAAATGCATAGGTCCACCCAAATACAATTTTCTTCAATAAATACTGTACAGTACTGTAAATGTATTTTCTCTTCCTTTTGATTTTCTTAATATTTCTTTTCTGTAGCTTACTTTAAGAATATATAACACTGGGGGTGCCTGGTGGCTCAGTGGGTTAAAGCCTCTGCCTTCGGCTCAGGTCATGATCCCAGGGTCCTGGAATCGAGCCCCGCATCGGGCTCTCTGCTCAGCAGGGAGCCCGCTTCCTCCTCACCCAATGCCTGTTTCTCTGCCTACTTGTGATCTCTGCCTGTCAAATAAATAAATAAAATCTTTAAAAAAAAAAAAAAAAGAATATATAACACTGTAAGAGTATTTCTTACAAAAAGCATTTCTTACTTTATTCTAGGAATATATAATACACAGAACACACAAAATATGTGTTATTCAACTCTTTGTTATCAGTAAGGCTTTTGGTCAACAGTAGGCTATTTGTCATTAAGTTTCTGGGGAATCAAAAGTTGTACTTAGATTTTTGTGCAGGGGATGGCTACATTAACCCCATGTTACTAAAGAGTCAACTGTACTTAGAAATATATCCATCACACCTAATATTTAATAGAAGCATAAAAAATCAAGGGATGTTATTCTTCAACAATAAGGGATTAAATTTTATTTTTTTAATTTCAATTATTTAAGTACTAAATACCTGAAATAGGAAATCAAAATGTCTTGGAAACGAGTCTTTCAAAGGACACATGGTGCAAGTTCTCAGAACTATAATAAAACAACTTACTTGTATCCATATCAAGACTTGTAAACTAGACAAAAGAATTAGAAATCAAGTGTTCACTAACATTTAGTACCACAAAAAGCTGGAAGATAAAAAAGTCAATACTTTCAGTAATATTCTTTTGTTCTTGATATCAACAAGTCTTGATTCTCAGACAAAAATTTACACAAGATCATATCATAGTATTCTGAAAACCAGAGTATATTTTTTATTTCATAAAAACATTCTTGTGATAATTTTTGAAATAACTAAATACATAATCTTGAAACAAATGTTCAATGGGATTGATTTTAGATATTTCAAAAATTAAAAAGATAGGTAATCAGATCAAGAGAAGTTGATGTTAAAAACTTTAATAAAAAGGTTTTAAATATGTTACCAGGTCCCTAAACTTGGGTAATCTCAATGCCCTAAGAAGTTCTACCTCTTCACCCCCATCCTAAGAACTATACAGAATTTCAACTTTTATATAAAAGTGCCATCTGTCATATTAAAAAAAAATCAATAAATAAAAAGAGTATTTATATAGTTCATAATTTCACTTAGGAGACTGACACACTAATTTTTCCCAAACTTTAATATATTCAGAAGACCTATGGTTCAGTAAAACAAGAGGATAGAGATTAACAATATTACAGAATGTGTCATTTTTAGAGGACTATTTTTACTCATTGTGATTATTACAAAAATTATGCTGTTTATCCTATCAAAGAATTTAGAATGTGTCTTCACTGTTTACATTATGTTTAGCAAATATATTGAAGTAAATAATTACTGACTGCTAGAATTTAGAGGACAAAATGACACCAATCATACCTGCACAACTGAATAGCTCTGTAATGGGTTTTTTGTTCCCTTGTTTCTAAAGCTCTAGCTTCTTCCCATAAAAGAGATATTTTGACCACTTAAATTATTCCAAAGTTCTCTATTCCAAATATTATCCTTTGCCTCATACTAGTTTATTGACTAATACTTGGTAAATCACATCTAAGGTAGCCACCTCTCCTTTCTCCAATTTATCCCCACAATGCAGAATAACAAGCAGTCTCTTCTCTGACACCCAGATCTTCTCCATGACCCCTTTAAGCTATTATCTGAAATATCATGGTATACTTGCCTTCACCAGTGTCTAATCCATTCTTTCTTTGACAAAACACTATTAGGTAATAAGAAAAATTTTCTGCAAAGATTAAAATACTCTTTCCTCTTGTACATATCAACTAAGTGATTGAAAAGAAAAAACAGACACACAGCCATAGTCATGGGTGGAGATATACATATATTTTTTTTTCAAAGCTTTGAAAATTAAAAATATACATGAGAGAGAGAGAACATGAGAGAATAAGAATTAATCAAAGTGGGGTTTTTTATGATGGAAAAGAGAAACTGTTGAAGGAAAACAGGATCTGCAAAGTGTACAAATGGGATAATGAGGTGTCAAATAATTAGGAAGCAATTTAGCTATAGTAACACAAACTATTTTGAGGAAGTTAGAGATCATTTCCACTCCACAAAGTGTTTCAACTTTAAATAAGAGTTTCTTTCACTGCCACAGGTTTTAAAAGAAACTGTTCTCCAGCTACATCTGCTTCCATCCTCATTTACTTTACATAGCTATGTGTCCACACCTGAAATCAAATATCTCATTAATTTGGTAACTCATTCATTTGGTAGCAAACACTGGATTTCTTTTACGATATGTACGTTAAGCACCAAAATGCTTTATATTTTTAATTAATTAATTTATTTATTTTTAAAGATTTTATTTTTAAGTAATCCCCCAATATGGGGATTACTTAAGTAAGTCCCCAACATGGAACTCGAACTCACAACCCTGAGATCAAAAGTCACATGCTCTACTGACTGAGCCAGACAGGTGCCTCTGAAATTCTTTAAATGTATGGTCTACAGTACTATAAAAATAACTTCAAGAGTAGAGAACGGAAGTGAAATCTAACAGTAATATATTCAAAGATTTGAGGCAGCTATGGAAGCTTTGACACTGACAGATGAGAGATTAAAACAAAATATACCTAAGATAAAATACATGGCTCCATTAACACTTTCATGTTTGCACCTCTATTATAAGTATTAAAAATTTACTACTATAATTATTTATTTTTATAACTTCCTTCTCCTTGATTTGGAACCCCTCCAGACTGTGTCTTTTTCATTTCTGCATCCCCAGGACTAAACCAAAGCTTGGTATACTGGGTAATTATCCTATGTTTGATGAATAAATCAATTCATACATACAGTTTTAAAAGTTTCTTTTAATATGTGTGCTTTCTTTTTTATGCATCGCGTTATGTTCCTTAAACATACTTTTTTTCACTCCATCATTACATTAGTTTTACAATTTAAATACTGGCACCCATTTTTTATTAAAGTGAACACCAAGGATCAGAAAGACATAAGGGCTTGTCTAAAATCCCCAAAGCTGACACTCAAGCTGGGATATGGTTGATTTAAAATTTGTTTTCTTAAATAATAATTTTTTCCAAACTATTATTGGTTTAATCAGACTCTTATTGGTTTAATAAACCCAGGAAGGCATCATTCATTCCACAAATACCTATTCAATGTCTACTTTGTACAACACACTCTAAGTCTGGGACAGGTCAGAGAACAAAACACATCTTATGAAACTCACCATCTCTTGAGGATATTTAATTCTCTAAGTAGTACTGAGCCCAATCTTTGGCAATTAAATAGCATGAATAATATAATGTAAAATGCACTCCTCCATAATCGGATTTATATATCCCCCTGCTTCACCAAACTACATCAACTATATAGACCAACTCTAACTTCTACAATGGAAATTTATACAGTAGACCTTTTGTCATTGATACCCACATGAAATACCAATGATATAAGATGCTAAGGGATTTTTAAAAACTATCTTTCAAATAAAAAATAATGTGGTGAGTTGAAATACATTTTACATCAGTTTTAGAGATGACAAATTTCCCCAAAGCTTTGTTTTCTAATACTGGTTAATGGATGAAATGACCTAGAAATAGGACTAAAATATATCAGCTAATAGAAACTACTTTAACTGTTACTATCAACTCAAAAATCCTTCAGGTTTCCACATGAAAAATGACTTTGCATATTTTATTATATTTTTATTATATAACAAAAGCATGTATCTCATGTAAAATTCGTGTATATTATTTTATCATTCTAGAGCCAGCCCAAGAAACTGAAATAAGGTACAGTGTTATTTTCCACAATCAGGTTGGACAAACTTACTAATAGAAAAAACAAATTTGGGGCAAAATCATTTAGAAGTTAGAAATAATTCATATTGAAACAATTATTGGTTTTTTGGAACATTTAATTTTAAAATTATAAGAAATATAACCAGAGGGGCACCTGGCTAGCTCAGCCGATAGACTATGTGGCTGTTGATCTCAAGGTTGTGAATTCAAGCCCCACACTGGGCCTAGAACATACTTAAAAAAAAAAAAAAAAAAGAGAGAGAGAGAGAGAAGAAAAAGAAAAAGAAATATATGTGGAAAGCATAATATTTGCTTTTCTTTTAATAAAATACAATAAAAATTTGTCTAGGTTATTTATAAATTGGACAGCCATATGTCTTTGCAATTGAATTTCAATTATGTTTAAACATAATTCTATGTATTGTGTTAGATCCGAGCAGTTTGCTATCAAAAAAAGTGACTATTTATTTGTACACTGTATTTAGACTATTGAAGAACGTCTCGAAATTATTTTTTAAGCTTTTATTTATTTTATTTGAGAGAGAGAGAGGGCACAAGCAGGGAGGAAAAACAGAGGGAGAGGGAGAAGCAGGCTCCCCACTGAGCAGGGAGCCCATCATAGGGCTCAATCCCTGGCCTCTGAGATCCTGACCTGAGTCAAAGGCAGATGCTTAACCAAGTGAGCCACCAAGGTGCCCCTTGAACATTTCAAAATTAAATCTGACAAATATTACTATTAAATAAAATGAATCTGAAATCTTGGCAAATTCTTGTGTTTTTTATTGGCTTATGCCAATGCTTATAGATATATTTATGGACACTTTTTAATTGATATTTTATTGATATAAAAAACTTTAAAATGTAGCATTAAATTGTTATAATGCCTTCTTGTATCTTCTAAAGTAATCCAAATACTTAAAATTTATATAGATGTGTTTTCCCAAATCGGTTGACCACAACAATTTATAAAGGATATTTCTGAAGGATACCCCAGAGCCTTTTCATTCAGCTTAAGATTTAAAACATAAGGATATCAGAGGAACAGTTACATTTTTCTGTAGACTAATATGCCAATGGTACTTCCTGAAACATTCACCAGTTATATACAAATAAACTGGTGTCTGCATTAGAGAAGATAGTAAAGCATGTATGTGCTTCAAACATGAAAGTTTTCTAGAGGACACATAAATAATAAATGTTCTATCTAAAATGTAAGGCCATTTTAAATCAAGGAGTCAAAAAAGACTACCTTTCATATCAGTTACACGCAATACATATTCCTGGTCCTAATATTAAAATGTATATTCAATAATATGGACTCTTTAGGAATTATATTATCAGTTTTATGTTACTTTAAAGTAATAGAAATAGATTTTAAATGTTCTGATTTTACAACTTTAGTTAACATGTTTCCAAAAGTCTAAAATAAATGTAAAAGGCACTACAGAGATTCCTGAAATAAATGGACATTTTTAAATGTCAAATAAAGAGTGAAAACCAAAGGTTAAATGTAAGGAATTAAATTTAAAAAGTGAGAATATGAAAGTGTCTCAGCAGAGAAAGTGAACCTGACTGAGCTTATTCCAACTAACAGTTTTGCTGACTTATATTCCCAGGACAAGCCTTAATGACGCATCTCAATTTTACCCTTTTGCTATAGGTCTATGCACTCCTTATCCTAACATGCCAAACTTAAGAATAAACTATAAAACTTGTTTTGAAAACACACATTTATTCCAATACAACTGATGTCTTTGGGAAACTATTAGAGCATAATGCATCTTCTGCATTTGCTTATATGAGATTTTGGAGGCAAGAAACATTAAGCCATGGGTCTGCAAATCTGTGCAGAATCGGCAGGTCACCTGTTTTTATAAACAAAGCTTTATTGGAAGACGGCCATGCCATTTCTTTTATGTATTGTCCAAGACTACGTCATGCTTCAAAATTAGAGGTAACTCAACCAGACCATCTCCTGGCCCTTTTAGGAAAATGGCTGTACTCAACTGACTCAAGCTACAGAGGGATACACAAGGTGCCCACGTATCTTCCAATGTGTAGTTGTGACTTCCGTTTACTAGGTATGAATGAGGACCACCCACAGCAGGTGCTGGGACTTTCCTTGCAATTTTACATAACCCTCAGACCCCCCTCCTTCCTCACGTAACGCACAAGCTCACACGCACCTCCACAATAAATTGGAAGTCTTTTTCAAGGTAAAGTCCTATATTTATTATATTTATCATGTTCCTATCTTTTTTTCTTTTCAAAATGAAGTTTTTGACTGTTGTGCCCCTAAACTAGAATCTGTCAGATTAAATCAAAACATGCAGGATGCTGGTGAAATGTGAATTTCAGATGAACAATATATACCTTTTCAGTATGAATGTGTCCTGAATACGACAGGCCATTGTACACTCCTTTTCTCCTCCCCTTTAACCATACCTAGGAACAAGGGAAATTGAGAGGGGCTGTAACGATCCCTTTGTCGTATCTTTCCTGCATTCACTTTACTTTTGAACTGTTTCACCTTTGTAAGAATATGAGCTCTGTAATAGCAAGTTTTTTGGGTTTTTGTTTGTTTGTTTTCCTACTGAACACCCTAAAAGAGGGAAAAAGCAAGCATTTGAGCAGTGGACCATTTAAACGGCTCTGATTAGACGCACATGTGACTAATTTTTCAACCCTTTGGTGTAGGAATTGTGCCCTTAAGCTTTGGTACAAGAAACAAGTACTGTACAATGATTATTATACTCTCTGAAAAATGGCTGTTTCTTCTGGACGAACCCTGGCTAGGCTAACTGGCCCTATAAACTCAGCCAAATCTAAAATAAAACTCTCAACATTATCTTTTTGTGTGAGTGTGTGTGTGTGAGTGTGTGTGTGTGTGTTTTCTCTAAAATACTCAGCTCTCTTACTTCCTTCTATTAAGGAGTAGTTTAAGGGACAGTAACACTGTTATCATATCCCTTGCTAATTATGTTTTAGCCCTATAAAAAGGGCTAAACAAGACCAAAGGATGGAGGGGGATTGTTGTTGCTCAGTCTCTTCTAGTTTGGAGTTAGTTCTTCCACACTAACATTTCCTTTGCCTTTCCGAGGCCCCCTTTTCTCAAAGCCTCATTCCTCCTTATCCACCTCCCTCAGGAAACATTGTGATAGGCTCCCTGACATGAAACATCAAGTTCTGTAGGTTTCGTGTCGTTACCCTTCCCATGAAATCTGCGTTGTAACAAAGCCAAGAAATGATCTTACTGGAGACTTCACTTATCAGCAAGGTAAGTGGTTAGAGGATCCAAGGGCTTTCTAGTACCCTTAAGATCACAAAAGGTAAACAGTAACTCACTGTCTTATTTTTAAGTTCAGCGCAAATTAGAAACACTTGATGATAGCATATTTCTTCCTATCTCCACGTATGCTTTCAGGGGAGATAAACTGCTTCCTAAAAGGGCTATTAAAATAAAAGGTCAAGTATAAGTTTTATGAGAAGATGCCATTTAATCTATGAATACTATATTTTTTTAATGTATCTCAGTCAAAAAAAAATACTTAAGCATTTATGGTGATTTTGTTTTTTTTTTAAGATTTTTTTTTATTTATTTATGTGACAGACAGATTACAAGTAGGCAGAGAGGGAGGCAGGCAGAGAGAGAGGAGGAAGCAGCTCCCCGTGGAGCAGAGAGCCCCATGTGGGGTTCGATCCCATGACCCTGGCATCATAACCTGAGCCGAAGGCAGAGGCTTTAACCCACTGAGCCACCCAGGCGCCCCTGTTTGTTTGATTTTTTGATTACTTTTTTGATTTGTTTAAATTGGGAAAAGGCATTTTCTTTCTTTTCTTTTTTTTTTAAGATTTTATTTATTTATTTGACAGACAGAGATCACAAATAGGTAGAGAAGCAGACAGAGAGAGGAGAAAGCAGGCTCCCTGCTGAGCGGAGCACCCGATGCAGGGCTCGATCTCAGGACCCCGGGATCATGACCCCAGCTAAAGGCAAAGGCTTTAACCCACGGAGCCACCCAGGCGCCCCTGGAAAAGGCAGATTCACTGAGAAGATGAGTAACAAAAAAATTACAGGCAAGAACTGATTGTCGTTTTGAGGTTTATAGTTGATCCAGCTGGGTCTCACTTACTACAGCACAGTGTTTACATACATCCACTCAATAAGGCAGCTACTAAGATTTATGCTAGCGTTTTAGGAAAATGAAATATTTCAGGTTCTCATCACTTTTTAAACCACTACTGGCTCTTAAAATAAGTGCCTAAAATTTTAGTGTCATGAATAACAATGGATTTAAAATTTAAGAAGAAAATGAATACTTAACACTGAACATGACAAAGTTATAAAGATAATTCATAGACACTAGAACATGAGCTACGGTGAACTAAAATTCATTTTTGGCTATGATTTATGTAATTTCTAGAATGTGAAGAAAATAATCTACACTTAAAATTTTGGTGTTATTTTTAATATTCAAAAGAACTCCTATATCACCATCAATTATGTTATAAAACAGAAACATGTTTTTGAAAAAAATGCTTTATTGATGATATTTTAAATGTATTAAATCCCGTAAAATAAAATGTGATAAACAGGAATTAGAAAAATAAATAGATTTGAAATTACAAAATTCTGGTGTCATGTAAATCACATTGCAATTTCACTATTTCTTTTTTTTAATTAAGATTTTATTTATTTGACAGAGACACAGCGAGAGAGGGAACACAAGCCGGGATAGTGGGAGAGGGAGAAGCAGGCTTCCGGCTGAGCAGAGAGCCCAATATGGGGCTCGATCCCAGAACCCTGAGATCATGACCTGAGCCAAAGGCAGATGCTTAACGACTGAGCCACCCAGGCACCCCACAATTTCACTATTTCAAAAACAAAATATCTAGAGAATGTCTAGGGATAACAAAGTTCTAAAAAGGAAATAAACAAAGCCCTCATAATTTAAAATATATTTCCAATATAATTTAAAAATAATTTCAGTCAGTAATATTCAGTAACCTAGACAATGTGTTCTGCATAATTTGATGAGGTAAATTCACTTTCTTGGCAAGAAGGCACTAGATTGTCTTATTTAAAAGTTGGAATAAATTGGTATCCAAGATCAAATTTCAGGAATTTTCCTGTTCCCATTCCTATTACATTCCCTAATTCATTTCTTTTAAGACAAATCACTATCTGGATTTGTTAGACAGGAGTATTATTAGATCGTGCACTAATCTTAAACAGATTCATAAATCATGCATCTAGTACATATTTAGTATATAAAGAATTGTCACTGGAAGTGGGATTTCTAGTCTTAAAATATATTAATTCTTCTGAATAAAAATTACTAATAAAGGTTTTATTCATTACTTCATAAATAAATCTCCTTGATTATCAAGCAAAATAATTCTTTTAGCTCTAAAAAAATAAGGAAAACTGAATTATTATAAGTAAACTAAATTGTTTCATCATATTTTTATGAATTAAACACTTTTATGTCTATGTATATATCTAGTTAGTTCTTTTCACTTCCAAAGAAGAAGATGCAAATCAAAAGAAAGTAGTCCAAAACTGTAGTGCAAGGTAGACTATTATGATAAAAACAAGACTACTCTCACATGCTCTCTATTTTTAGAGAATTACTGTCTACAAACATATTAACTCAATGACAGCCATCGTGACACATTTTTGACAAAAAAGCTCTTCATTATATCTTAAGACTTTGGAAGAGACTAAATTCTATATTTCAAGAGACCTTAAAAATCAGTGGTTATAGGGGCGCCAGGGTGGCTCAGTGGGTTAAAGCCTCAGCCTTTGGCTCAGGTCATGATCCTAGGGTCCTTGAATGGAGCCCTGCATTGGGCTCTCTACTCAGTGGGAGCCTGCTTCGTCCTCTCCCTGCCTGTCTCTCTGCCTACTTGTGATCTCTGCATGTCAAACAAATAAAATCTTTAAAAAAAAAAAAAATCAGCAGTTGCTTATTTATTTTTGGAGATTAGAAATTAGAAGAAAAATATCTGCACGCACACACACACACACACACACATTTTTTTTTCATTTTTTATTTTTTATAAACATATATTTTTATCCCCAGGGGTACAGGTCTGTGAATCACCAGGTTTACACACTTCACAGCACTCACCAAAGCACATACCCTCCCCAATGTCCATATTCCCACCCCCTTCTCCCAAACCCCCTCCCCCCAGCAACCCTCAGTTTGTTTTGTGAGATTAAGAGTCACTTATGGTTTGTCTCCCTCCCAATCCCATCTTGTTTCATTGATTCTTCACACATTTTATCTCCCTCTCTCTCTCTCTCTCTCTCTATATATATATATACACATATACAGGATTTTTTTTTTAGATTTTATTTATTTATTTGAGAGAGAAAGAGAGCACAAGTGAGGTGGAAGGGCAGAGGAAGAGGGAAAAACAGATCCCCCCACTGAGCAGGGAGCCCAGGACCCTAGAGATAATTACCTGAGCCAAACACAGACACTTAACTGAGACACCCAGGCATTTCTACATACAAATGATTTTATACAGAAACTCAAGGTCTTCAGGAGTAGCTAAGAAATTCCAACCTTGTCCAATTTCATCATTTTATAAGTCAGTAAAGTAAGAAATGTTAAATGACTTTCCTATAATTCACACATATAGTAGCAGACTTTAAAAGGGAACACACATGAATCTTAATTGTCAGTTCAGGACTTATTTTAGAATAATATACTGAATCTGATCCGTCACAAAGAACAAGAAACAAGTCAGAAGGGATTAAAAATGTAAATTAAAACCCCATTAATTTGATTAAATTCCCATTATGCAACACTATGTAATTTGCATTTTAACAGAGTTTTTCAAACTAATCTACTGCAGAACATGACTGTTACATGATTTCAACTGAAAATTCTGCTACCAAAGATGTATTCACAGGCAAGAATCTAATGGATATAATTTTCTGAATTTCAAAAAATCTGTCAAATTTTTCTTTAATTTTGAAGATGACCTGTAATTTAATAAAAATCCATTTTATTATTTCATGTTTAATGATCAATTTCCCATAATCTTCCCAGTTAAGCAAAGTAAATACCAAGAGACAAACATAAATATTTGAGAATGACTACATACAACCCTGTGAAGTAACTTTTTAAACTACTAAATTGGGATGCCTGAGTGGCTCAGTTGGTTAAGCGTCTGCCTTTGGCTCAGGTCATGATCCCAGGGTGCTGGGATGGAGCCCACACCAGGCTTCTTGCTCAGCGAGAAGCCTGCTTCTCCCTTCACCTGCCATTCCTGTGCTGTGCTCTGTCTCTCAATCTCTCTCCGTCTCAAATAAAACTAAAATACTTAAAATAATAAACTACTAAAATTACTCTAAATCTGGAAAAATATTAAGTTGGGAAATTTTATATTTTCAAACTGTAATTTCATCAAGGAGCATTGCTTTTGCTTATTTTTTTAAACAAAGGAAACAGCCACTGAATCACATCCTAAAAATAGTTAAAAGGAAGAAGAGGACTTCATAATTATTAATTTAAGTAAAAGACACAAACTGCACATGTATTCTAGTCCACAAAGACTGCAATCAGAAAGGAAACCATAGGTACATATTTTTTTCAAAAGACTAAAAAGAAGTATATATCAAAATAGTCAATGATATTTATTGATAGGAAAACATCACAAAGAAATTTAGAAGAGAGACTGAGTTATAGGACACCCTGAATGTAATCATATAATTACTTTCTATGACTAAAGTGTAACCAATATCTGGAAAGTCATTTCCCATCTTCTCCTTCTGATCACTTCGTACGCATACTTCTAGACCTATCTCAACACACCTCATTTCAAAACTCTAATTTACTTCTTCTAAAAACCAAAGGCATCCCTACATAATTTCATCTGAACCACAGATCATTTTGACTGTCCTTACTTGTTCCCAAAGCTTCAGGGGCCGAGTTTTACTTTACATCTGACCCACCTTAATTACACAGGCAAGACGGAGCAGGTAAGGAATAAAGCCTGTTTAAACAACTCAGTCATTAAGCACCATTCATGATTGTTTTCTAACACTTCATTCAACTATCTCCTTTATTATTAATGATATGAATAGTTAATAGACAATTTGGTAGAGAACAAATGAATGAAACATATATATCTCCTTATACCTATATGAAAATGGTTTTTTGTTGTAGTTGTTTTTGTGGAACAAATAACTAAACATATATCTCTACCTTGTTAGAGTTTCGTAGTATTTTATTATTTTTTTTAAAGATTTTATTTATTTATTTGACAGAGAGAAATCACAAGTAGATGGAGAGGCAGGCAGAGAGAGCGAGGGAAGCAGGCTCCCTGCTGAGCAGAGAGCCCGATGCGGGACTCGATCCCAGGACCCTGAGATCATGACCTGAGCCGAAGGCAGCGGCTTAACCCACTGAGCAACCCAGGCACCCGAGATCCATAGTATTTTATATCTAATTTTGAAATAACAGGTTTATTTCATTTCAATTATCTCAATGATACAAAAGAATATGTTTGTTTAAGTAGTTTAGGGTATTATCTGGAATTCTTTTTTTCTTAATTCAGAATCAAGTGAAGAACAGAATGAAGTAGGATGGAATAGAATACAATAAAATGGGATGCGATGGGCTGGAAAAAGGTAGGGCAGAGTAGAGTAGAAGAGCTGTAGACTATTAACATATAACAATGTAATTTATTGGGCGCCTGGGTGGCTCAGTGGGTTAAGCCGCTGCCTTCAGCTCAGGTCATGATCTCAGGGTCCTGGAATCGAGTCCCGCATCGGGCTCTCTGCTCGGCAGGGAGCCTGCTTCCTTCTCTCTCTCTCTCTGCCTGCCTCTCAGTGTACTTGTAATTTCTCTCTGTCAAATAAATAAATAAAATCTTTAAAAATAAAATAAAATAAAATAAAAAAATGTGATTTATTAAACTTATAGAATATTTAATCATCTACTTCTCACCATTCAAATACAAATTCCAAGAGAACAATGTCGTTTGTTTTGTTTTGTTTTGTTTTGTTTTCCGCACCTACAATTTCAGGACCTGGCACATGGCTAATGATCAGGAAATGTGGTGAATAAATGGATGAATGATTTAGAACTTTTACCCTCAGGATCCAGCCTCAAGATACAGTGAAACGTTCACTTATTCTAACTTTTTCTAGTTATAAGTTTCCAAATCAATAACGATTGTCATAGGAAAATATTTTCAACTATGGAAATATTCCAAAATTATGATTAATATTCTTTTTTTCACTTGTAGTAATGCTGCTTAGTTCCTTTCTCCACTGCTTTGTCTACTCCTGCAGCCTTCGTGAGATCTTCTTTCTGCTTCATGAGTCATCATTAATTAGGAAATAAACTCTTTGAAGAGTTTTAGAGCTAAAAATCATCTTCCCCATGCCACCTCTATTTTTTATTATATTTAGGTACACAAAAAGGAGAACCCACTAAAAATTTAGTTTAAGATTATAGAGTGGGGAGCACCTGGATGGCTCAATTGGTAGAGTATAAAACTCTTGATCTTGGGATTGTGAGTTGGAGCCCCATGTAGGATATAGAGATTACTTAAAAATGAATTCTTAAAACAAAATTATAAAGTGGTTTTTTGAGAGTTTGTTTTTTGGGGTTCTTGTTAGTTCTTTGCTTTTGCTCTAACAGGTAAAATATAAGATTGGCCACATAATGAAATTTTTCATCTTTAATCTGTAATGCAACTGTTACTAGAAAGGATTTCTAATGTGAAAGGCATTCATGCATCCTGATAAAGTAAACTCCAAACAAAAAAAATTTCAAAGACAAATACCCTTCTCATTTTCAGATTAAGAAAAAAATATCTTTCATCCTGTCATATCCTATATTTGTAGGATTGTCTAGTATGTGTTTTTTAAAAAAGTATCTGTATATGAGTTATATACACAAGTTAAAGATTATGTATGCATATCTATACACAAACACACATATACTTGCCCAGAAACAAAAAGTTATGACTCTGTTCGGCCAAATTCATTCTGACTACATACAAAATAAGGTATTCTAAATCTCTGAATAAGCTCGGTATTGTAATGTTTGATTTATTCATATTAACCATCTAGGGTTATAAATCGTGCTCTTCACACTCCAGTAAACTGTATTAATATATCATGCTTTTCACCAAAAAAACTCATCCTATTTGCATACATCCTCACTGTTTTGTTTTAAAAATAAGTCTTTATTTTGAAGTAAATTTAAAATGCACTTGTAAGTTATCTGAATATTATCCTTAAAAAAAAAAAAAGGTACAAATGAAAAACAACTCAAGCAAAAAGAAAGAAAGTAAGAAAGGACAAAAGCACTTATTGTTGCTAAAGGTATCCTCTCTCTCTCTCTCTCTTTCTCTGTGAAACTAGTATTCAGAAAGCATAAGTACAGATTTTCTTAACTTCCCGTCCAAGGCTGCTAAGTTAAGGTAAACAATTGCGTTTAATTAAAATGTCATGCTTTTCAGAGCTTCAGGAACAACTGTAATTCAAGGACAGACAACCATGATATCTGAAGCTTTCCTTCCTGGCAGGCCCTCTATTCAGCACTTTACATACATATTAACGGATTTAATATTCACAACAACCTTACAATGTAAGAACTCTTAGTATCCCTAATCTGTTTGTAAGTAAACTGAGGAATAGAGACTATAAGTGACTTGCCCAAGGCCACTCAGCAAACAGCTGGTAGAACCAGAATCTAAAACCTGCCTGGTCCGTGTGCATTCTTTAATAACACTACATTTATTTCTCTATTATAAATGTTTCTTACAAACTGAATGTGAGTTTAGACCACATTGTCTTGTCCTTTTCAGGAATATCTTATTTAATTGTTCTTTACAGCAAATTGCTATTTAAATTATTATGTCTAGACATGGATTTTGAGGACTTTTCATGCCCAAGTACTTTCTTCTCCTGAAAAAAATATTGTAATAATGGATTTTTCACTAATCCAAGCTTCAAAATGTTTTAAGGTCTACATATGAGCTGCTATTCTAAAATGATCTATAAATTGCAAGAAGAAAGCTATTATCATCTTAAGAACATTTTTAAATCCCAGAAGTAACTTTCTCAAGAATTCTTTATTAATGCCAAATCACAGAATTGTTGATTAAAACATTCTACTAAAAACTGTGAGCATTAACAACTTTGTATTCCCCCATCAAAATGCAAGCTAGCATGGTGTTATATATACAAAATTAAAGAAAATGGACAGTTCAGAAAAAAAAAAAAAACGCAGTAGTGAATGTATTCCTTTGTTTTCAGGTGAAGCAATGGACAAAAGCAAGCCATTATAAAGACATGAGGCGCCTGACAGTTGCCTGTCTGCCCACAGCACTAGCTCAAGACGCTGCCATTCACGACCACAACTGGGTGACCATGGAAAGCCCAAGAGGAATAAAGCCACCTAAGTATGATCCCCCACACAGGCCAGTTTATTTATGTTTTAGAATCAAATTTTAAAATATTCTTTTTATTTTTGCTATTTTATCAGAATGATCTTTCTAGAAATTGGAATTTATGATCACTCAGAGAAAAGAGTCTTTGTCTTTATCTAGTCTGAAACTCCCCTCAAAAAAAATCTGATGATAATACTACTCCAATCACAAATATTTTCTTTATATCTAGCAACATTTCTACCCTGCAGGTGAAGAACAGAGGGAGAAAAGATTAAAGATAAAAATCTACAAGTAAACATCATTTATTTGCATTCACAGTAAAATATGTGGTACACACCTATTTTGTAATTTAAATGATAAGTATAAATAAATATTACATCCTAAATCTTAAAGAATTTTAGGGAAAGTTTATTTCAGAAAACAACATTAATAAATAAGCAATTAAATAGAAATCTAATTTATAGATTATAGAATAAAATGATTTGATTTTATCTGGTCTTAAAAATTTAGGAAATGTGCAAGGTCTTATCACTTACATTTAAAATATCTGGTTTGCATAACAAATTCACATTTGAAAATAATACAACGTTCATGTAAATATTTAAATATGTGGGTATAATTGGTAAAAATTTAATTTAGGAGGAAGATGTTATATACAGAGACCTTACCCTACACATGTATATAAAGGTTAACTCTATACTATTAGTATAACACACACTCTTTAGATTTAAATTTACAATAATGAAAATTAACATTGTTCATTTTTTTAAAAATTCATTAGCCAAACATATAGTGGTAGCCTACCACATGTTCAGTACAGAGAAAATACTCATATTGCAGAAACTGCATCCATATAACTTTTAAAGATAAAAAACTACCATAAATTTGAAAATAAAAATAAATCCAAGATTAATAAAAACAAATGTCTGTATATATAACAGTCACTACCTATCAGCAGAAAAAATTCTTGTACTTTGTTTTAGTCTTTCCTCTAGAGTTCTACATAAGAATCTTATTACTCACTAATAACTAATTTTATAGTAATTTCTACCAAAATCATCTAGGCAATTTTTTCTTATCTAAAATTAACAATACAGCAATGGCCCTAAAGAATATTGCCAGAAAAAAGAATAACAACATGAAAAAAGTTTGGAAAACTGAGGCAAGAAAAAAATTTTAAAATTATGATAATACAATTAAAGGGTATTGCAATTCACAATATGGAGAGAAGATGGAAAAGTCACTGGTATTAATAGAACGAATAGGAAAGTTTTAATTTATTTACAATTTTAATTTAATTTAGTTTTAATTTATTTTAGTTTTAATTTATTTACAATTATAGATACAGATATAAATGACACAGACATAAATCTTTCAACGTTTTGCTACATCTTTGGAAAAATCCTAACCAGTATTCAATATAACAGAAGTCAAAAAAATCTAAAAATAAAATAATACAAGGGCGTCTGGGTGGCTCAGTTGGTTTAGCATCCAAATCTTGGTTTCTGCTCAGGTCATGATTTCAGGGTCATGGGATCCAGTCCTGCATCAGGCTCTGCACTCACCATGGAATCTGCCTGGTGTGCCTCTCCCTCTGTTTCTCCCTCTGCTTGAATTCTCTGCTCCCCCCACCCTCAAATAAATAAGTAAAATCTTTAAAAAAATAAATGATTACAATCAACTTGACTGTATTTTTAGTTCTGTTAACTGCACACTTCAAGTTTTTACTTTTTAGTTACCGCATAAACCTCTATCAACATAAACTGATCTTCACTTACATAAATCACTTAGCTCTTAAAATTTTTCAATTTACAATTAAGTGAAATCGCTAGGAATGAGGAAGATACAAGACTGGTTTGGAATCACACTTATGTTAGTTTGAAAGGTGATACTACTTACTTCCATCAACCACATGGGAAATAGGGAACGTTCTTAGCAAAGGTGAAGTTCATTGAGTCTAAAATGAGTAAAGTATAAATGTAGACATCAAACAATTTATGTAATTTTGAAATACTGCCTATCTGGATTACCCATGCTATTTTAATTAAAATTAACAAATAAACAATGACAGCAATTTGAAAACAATTTAAGTAAATATAGATATAAATACATAGATATTTTGATATATATATATAGAGAGAGACATCTATACATCCATATCTATTTTTACTTGTATCTATACTATATCTACATGTATATACAGTGTATATGTTCAGGTACTTATGCAAATTTTAGATATTATTCCTAGTGTTACTACCTTTTACAATGTTTTTTAAATAAAATGAAGCATTTAGTGGAGGCTAACAGAAGTCTCTCAATCAGTACAGTAGATGTAAAACTATGTCCTTATATAAAAGAAGTGGACAATAATTATAAAATAAAAATTGATGTGTACCTGTGAGTTCAAATCAATTTTCAATTATCTGCACAAACATGAGGTATTAGATAAAACCAACATGGCTTTGTGAAGTATAAATACTTCAAATCAATTTAATTTCCCCTTATGATAAACTTAGAGTCAATGTAGATAAGAAGAAAGGAATATATTTAATCTGTGCATTTCAGCAAATTTATGATTTTTGTCGATATGGCATCCACTACGAACTAAAATGGTAATTCTGTGACTCAGCAGGCCAATATTCAACTGTCTAAAAGTTGTATGACAATATGAAATAATCCAAGTCGATAGCTACCCATAGGAATCAATCTAAGGGCTCTAAAACATAAACATATGTATAAACCTCTTGAATAATGGGATTGAGAATACAATCATCTAGTTGACCTCTGTCCTACATTGAGACTCCCCAAATGGCCCTTCCACCATTCTTTTTCTGTACAAATTTATCTTACACATCGCTTTTTAACCTGTGATATATTTTCATTTGATCTACCCTTTCAATCCTTTTAAACTTCATACTACCTACAAAATCAATGTAGGTACCACCTACGATGTCCTCAGACTATTCAAAACCTTTCACAACCTACATCCATCTTACCTGACCTTACTTGTAAGGTTCTGACATTGCTGTTCCCAGATCGTTCACTATTGACCTAGTCTCTTCTTTTCCACAGATCCTTCTATACTTTGAACTACAACAGCACTATGGTCTTTATCACTTAATTATAGCTTAGTATATAATTTCTAATGTCTGCATGTCTCTCTGTTGGAGCTATCAAAAAATTAATAGGAAACTTACAATGAATATCTCCTATGTCATCTATACAACAGAATTTTAAAACTAAGGAAAATAATAATAATAAATCCCTTATAAATTGCCATGCTATTTTACATGCTGACATTTTTGCTTCAGGTATTTTGTGAAATAAGAGTGGTCTCGCTTGCCTATTCCATTTCTAAAGACAGCACATTATGAAATTTCACATGCCACAAATGCTCCAAATCTCAAAATGGACTGTGGACATATCACATTCATTAGACCCATGCCAACAATGAGAATACAGGATTAGATTTACATGTTTCATGCCTTAAAACCCCGTCACTGGTTTATAAGATGTCAAGGATGTTCAAACACTAAGCAAGGTACAATTAAAAAAGTCTCAAACATTACGTGCACAGGTTCAAAAAGGAAAACTGTTTCCCTCTTCTAGAAAGCAACAAAAACTGAAATAATATCTGCGAAATTTGGAATATTGTCCTAACTGTGACCAATGTTATAGGTCAGATTCCCTGGAAAGCAGACTCTGCGTCTAAGATATAGTTGCATGAGGGTTCCTGGGAACAACACACAAGAGGGAGTAAGGACAGTAGCTGTGGGAGGGAAAGGCTGAACTATGATAAGTATACAGAGGCCTCCGCCTATTTCCCAGGAGACTGCAAGACAAGATGGTTCTTTAGGGCTGTCACAGAAGTGAGCCATTAGAGAAGGTCTGGGTACCATAGTATTGACCACTCACTGGAGGAAAACTTCCCTAGGACAGAGATATATCCTTGAGCAAGGCACGTCCTTGCCTGAGAGAAATTCCTACAGAGAGATTCAACTATTAGCCTAAAGCAGCCACACCCCAGACAAATGGAGAAACCAGTACTAGAGAGGGAACATCTTGACAATGTATACAACATCCATTACTACTAGTGACTTCTTTTGTGTAGGCAAAAGGCAAGGGCTTTGAAAATAAAGTAATACAAAATCAGAGTTCAGTATATATTACCCTTAGTCTATTGGAGGTCTTTAGCGGGTGTGCTTGCTACCATAACTTCCCGGTGACTTCTGGGAAACGGAGCCCTATTCTTGTTTCAATGAGATCAGAAAAGACTGAGGAGGGCTGCTAACTGATTGATGTGGTGTCCAGAATATTTCCAGATTAGGTGATGTGTTGGGTTACCCCAAACGCATAAACTATGGATACATACAGAGAGAGTTTGAAGATTACATTTGGGCTTCCAGAAGACATAATGTAAACCTCAATCAATCAGATGTTATTTTCTGAAATTTTCTCTCCGTTGGTGAGGAGCTCAAGCTCAAAGTTTGAATGTCCATTTATACTAGAAAATATTGCTCATCCTTCCACTGTGTAAGCAAACAGCTCTGAGTTCTTCTTTTAGGTTTTAATCTACTAGATAAGTAAAATTTTTTATTTACCTTGGTAGTATTTGAACTAGTCTATCCATCAGTCTGGCAATTGTTGAATCTATTGACATTCAGCAAAGTGTTTGTACATCCTTGGTGATATTTTTTCATTATGTGTAAGCTTATAAAATCTTTCACCATTCAGAGGTAAGTAATATTTGGCCCATTTTTTATTAAAATATACTTTTTTTACTTAAATCTTTAAGCCATTTATAATTCATTAGTCATATGATCTGAAAGAGGTTGAATACACTTTTACAGAAATACCTAACAAATTAACAGAGGAGGAGTTCTTAATCTCCTTTTTATATATTTGAGTCAACTATTTTATCATATATTCATTCAGATCATGTAAAAATCTACCAGGGCCCCCTTCTGACCTATCTATTCTATTCTAACAATTTTCTTATACTCAACTTACTCCTTTAAAAAGACTGAAACTATTAAATTAGATAATGAATGTGACAGTCAACAAACAATAAGTGCTCACTAAGTTTTACACTAAATTTCTTTTCAACTATTTATATTTCCAGATAAAATTTTAAATAATCTGCCAAACTTTTATACTATTATAATTGTACAGCACTATAAGTATATCTATGTAAGCTTTTTAACATTTTTTTTTACCAGATCACTTTATTAACCTAGATTTCAATAACAAACAAATGCATTTAAAACAAGCTGAGAGAACAAAAAATAGTAAGGGAAAATACAATCATTGCCAAATAGCTTAAACCAAAATGTATACATAATTGTATTATGTAAATGAACTATTTATTTGACAAATAAGTAGACCCAAAAAAGTAATATGTTTTGCCCCAAATCACACAACTTCTTAGATGCCCAGTATGGACAATGAACTCTGTTTTTTGCTTGTTTGTTTGTTTATTTTTCATAACACTCTGTTGGATGTAACATTAGCTAATTTTGCTTTAGTTCGTTCCTTACTCACATTACAAATTATCACCATCTACACTTGATCTTAGCCAAAAGGCAGAGAAGCGATAACAAATTATCACCATCTAAAGAATAGGACCATGTATTTCTTTACTTAATTTGGGGGGTGAGGGCTTACCTAATTTTTAGCTGACTAAATAAGGACTCCAGAAACCAACCAAAAGTAAAATGTTCATATTCAACACCTTCACTGAATACAGTTAATACCAGTCCATGGCAACCCCCCAATATACTTAATAATTGTATTAGAAAATGTAAAGTCTTAGAAGAAAAAGGACACAATAGTGTTTTTCTAGGCAAGTCTGTTAGAAAAAGCAATGTGATATCCTACTAACCTGAAATAATTAACAATTATCTTATTTAGATTTTTGTTTTTATAGCTTTAGTCTGTAATAAAGTCTGTTGGGCTTAGGAAGAAAAGTCCAAAGGTCTAAATGTAAAACTATACTTATGTCTGTAGTCTCGCCTGTGGAATATGTGATATATACTTAATCAAAGGTTACACTGAATATTATATTTATGTTTTTAATAGGCTATTATTTTAGACAATCTGTAATTAATTAATTAAAATTAATTAATTACTATAAGTATTTAAAAATATTCATTTTGATATAGCTTTACAAAATATCTGAAAATATAAGACCACAAAATAGTTTTGTACTGATAAAATATACATCATTTTAAATTACTAATTGATGATGGTGAAGATAATGATAATGCAATAATTTCCTTTGAAAGAATGAATCCCTGGGGCAGTTTCTTGTCACACATTAATCCATTTGTTACCTAAAACTCTCAAAACTCCCCAATTAAATATAACATTATAACTGAAAAATGTACATATTGCTCTCATATTACTATAGGAAATGGAAATAAAATATTAAAATAAGCACTGATTTGAATTTAGAGATGAAAGACTAAATAGCTTATGAAAGAAATAATTAAAAATAATTATAAGAACAAATACAATATAATATATACAATATACAATGTATATAAATGTATTATATATATAATATACAATGTAAATAAATATATACAATATACAATGTATATAAAATATACAATAGTTCACACATTGCCAGCATCATTCTTATTTCTTTATGTGCTTTATGATATTTAAACCTCACAAAAATATATATGGTACCCACAATTATCACTCTTGTTTTGATTTAAGGAAACTAAGGCACAAAGTAAATACATGACCACCAAGCGGTGAGTCAGAATAAGAACTTCAGCAATGGTATATAAAAAGGCTGGAATATCAATATATTTACAACTAGGGTAAAGGAAGCTACGGGATTGCTACACTTTCTAGAAAGTTTGAACTTAAAACCATTCCTTCATGTTTTTCATATTTAACTAAATTCATTTTGTTATATATTTTGTCGCCTCTACTTTCATTTCGTTATATATAAAGCAACCATATATGAATTATTTCTATTTTCTAACAAATACAGTAGCACTCATTAACCCCTTAAAATATTTTTCTTTTAACACTCTACCCAGAGCTTTATCATTATTTGTGTGACTATCTTATTAATCTAAAGCAATACAGAGAAATGTGTGATCTTAGCCTTCAACTCTAGGTTAAAGTCACAACAGTGAATTCTTGTCATGATTAAAATTGCACAGTCCATCTTTATTTGTTTAATAAAAAGAAAATAATGAAATGTATAGGAAGTTTGTTCTAAATAATTAAAAGATGGTGTGAGGGTGGGCAGTACTCTTTTGTAAAAGTGTTTCTGTAGAATAATTGTAACTACCACTGAATAACTCTAGGACATAATACAACTGTGATAGAGAATTCACTTATATTATCTAATGCTTATTGTCGCTTTTACACTAGATGATTGTCAGACCCAGATATTCAGGGCTACTATTAGCCCATAGGTTAACTTTATGCAAATTTATTCAAAAAAGACTCCCTATCCATGAACATTCATCCCCATATTAGAGTACATGCCTTGGGAAGTGAAAGCAGAGTCTAGATTTCAGGTTTCATTGTCTCCTTGACTTGTACAGTAAACAACCTTTATATCTGTATATGACAACCTTGCAAATATTAGGAAGCAATGCACATGAAAATGTCCAAAAATATCATGTGATTAAATACTTTGTTTATAAGTTTTGAAATTATACTATTATGAGAAAAATAAAATAGAACACCAGTAGATAAAAGCTCAAAAGTAATATTATTCTAAGGGTCCTTAGGTGGCTCAGTCAGTTAAGCATCTGCCTTTAGCACAGGTCATGATGCCAGAGTCCTTGGATCAAGCCCTGCATCAGGCTTCCTGCTCAGCAGAGCAGAGTCTGCTTCTCCCTCTCCCTCTGCTGCTCCCCCTGCTTGTGCTCTCTCTCTCTCTGTCATATATATAAATAAAAT
This sequence comes from Mustela lutreola, assembly GCF_030435805.1. NCBI lineage: Eukaryota > Metazoa > Chordata > Mammalia > Carnivora > Mustelidae > Mustela > Mustela lutreola. Next base: position 18,469,325 of record NC_081290.1, read on the forward strand.
CTTTTTTAAAAATAATATTATTCCATAAACTTTCAAATCTTTATTTTCTGTTTCATTTTAGGGAAAGTAGAGGCAACATATCCATCCATACTTCATCATTCTTAGCAAACTCTATACTCTACAGATTGTACATGCCTGTAGTCAAAACTTCAAAGACTTAAAGCAGATTATTTTTTCCCTAATGTATATATAAATGTACATTATTTTCTGGACTGAAATACTCAAACAATATCACCCCAAATTCTCAAAGTGATTTATTAAGATTTATTACTACATATTTATCAAAATGAGCTAAAAATCTAACTCCAATTAAAAAAAAAAAAAACCTAAGTGACAAAGTGAATACTTCAATTTATTATGTGATCAGTTAGCTCATAAACCCCAACTACGCTCAGCAATTAGCAAAAGAGAGGTACTGCCCAATTTCAACATCCCTACATACAACCTCCACTGCCATTTCTGTCCTTTAAGGCAGCTAATGATATATATTTGAATCAAATTTCAGCCTAATTCCTTAAAGTCCACAGGATGTAATGTGCAACACTGACCAAATGATTCCTATGCTGAGAAGTGCACCACGCACTCTAGATACATTTGTCATTCAAACCTCACAAGAATCTATGAAGTACTCTTAATGTCTTCATTCCACAAACAAGGACAGGAATTGAGGCACATCAGGGGGTAAAATAACTTCCCCTAAATTTCCCTGACAAGCTCACAGTTACCAGTTGTCTACTTAGAATTATTTCACCAAATATTTTATCTCCCATCATTGTTCTACTTCTCCTCAATAGTTATTTCAGTCTTGAAATAGCAAATACTTTGCTAGCAAATACATTTTCTTGTTGTTGTTCTTCTAGCCTAGGCTTACAAGAAGTTAAATCCACACCTAGCTGTTTACAACTGAGAAAGAAGCAGGGGAAGATTTTATCAGCACACCATTACTGATTTCAACCAAAACATAGAGCAGCTCCATGCACGTCCCTGAGCGAAATTCTGGGGATTTAGCAAAAACAAGATTGCCCCTGCCTATATAGGCAATGAATCTTCCCCGACATTCAATGTGCTCATCTATATTTCTTTCAACTATCCTAGACAGGACATGCAGAATACACCTCTGCCTGCGGGCTGCTGTGCCGGCATCAAGCGTGGGGGGCCAGGGCCTAGGTTTCCTTCCCAGATGCAGAACCTAAAACATGAAAGGAAATCCCACATGGAAGTATCATGTTTTGAAATTTGTCAGTTCTCAATCCTCTCTCTCAGGTTCAAGAAACCTAATCAAAAATGTTTATTGTAAGAATCCAGGGGCTACAAAGGAAAGAAAATGATAAGACCTGTTTCATGACTAGCTTATAACCACCATATTTAGACTATGACAATACAGGTCACACTGGGGTTGGCTGAAAGTGGATAATGGATTATAAAAAACAAGGTGCAGGTTGAGTAAATTGAGAAATAGAGACACAAAAGGATATGTATATTATAAGATCAAATGATAAAAGAAAATGATAAAAAGAATGCAAGAATCCCCAGAAAGTAAGATCTAGTGCCAAGAACGACCTCTCTAGAATTTACTAGAAGATTAGGGAAGAGATAAACATCAAAGATCCAGGCACATGCAAACTGGAGTGTGTGAACAAAATGCAGGTTGAAGCGAAGAGAACTCAGGTCAGAGGCTGGGTCCACGTAACGAGATAAATACCGTTCATCGAATCTGGTGTCTGCTGGGGTTGGAAGAGGTACCACTGGCCAATCCAAGAGTCTGAACAAGGAGACAAAGCTAGAAATTCAAGAAGTGACAGACTTAGAGGATAGTATCAAAGGCCTATGACCATAAACAAAGCTCCATTATTTCTAAAAGCTGCTCATCTGAAGGAATTAATCACATTAAACTAATACATCAAGTAAGGAACAGTACAAATATACCCTCATAAATTGGATGACATTGCATGCTAAATGTTTTGATATTAAATGCATAAGAACTGATTTGATATTGTGAACAAGGACTGCTTTTTGAGTGTCAGCAAATTTGGTCTTTGCTGATACTACATAGTAAGAATTCCTGTCATTTTCATCTAATAGCACACGCTGATTCAGGCATCAGAATCAAATAGATTTGCAGTATATTTAAAGTGATAACCAGAGATAATGAAACCATCTAAAATCCTGTGTTAGTAAATTAATGAGATTTTCCTATAAATCTCAAATAACTTACAGAGAAATTTGTCCCTGAACCCACCATCACTCTCATTAAATAACAATAAAAAGTTCTGATATTTGAAGTTAATTATGGTTTATCTCCATCCTGTTCTTTTTTTTTTTTTTTTTTAGGATTTTTATTTATTTATTTGACAGACAGAGATCACAAGTGGGCAGAGAGGCAGGCAGAGAGAGAGAGGAGGAAACAGGTGCCCTGCTTGAGCAGAGAGCCCAATGCGAGGCTTGATCCCAGGACCCTGAGACCATGACCTGAGCTGAAGGCAGAGGCTTTAACCCACTGAGCCACCCAGGCGCCCCCTCCATCCTGTTCTTCCACTGAAAAACCGATGCATGATTTTTCAGTGAGACATAGAGAGAGTATAGGAGGAATAAAGAGAATATAGAGAGGGGCGCCTGGGTGGCTCAATGGGTTAAAGCCTCTGCCTTCGGCTCAGGTCATGATCCCAGGGTCCTGAGATCGAGCCCCACATCAGGCTCTCTGCTCAAGCAGGGCACCTGTTTCCTCCTCTCTCTCTCTGCCTGCCTCTCTGCCCACTTGTGATCTCTGTCTGTCAAATAAATAAATAAAATCTTTAAAAAAAAAAAAAGAATATAGATAGTCAAATTTGTTATAAATTTGTATATTACTCCCACACCACTGGTCTAGAGGAAAGGACAACCATGATCACAAGTGTATGTAACATATGATCAAGTAGTATCTTCAAATTTAGTGAAACATAAAAAGAAATTAAATGTTGGCTATTTTATATACTAACTTTATTTGGACATTCGTAAGGGTTTCTTAGATAATAAACATTAAAAATAAGCAATGATAATAAATAATGTCTTTGTTAATAATAAAGTGACAGGGCTCCACTCGCTTTGAAAGAAACAAATCCATTACATTTTAATAAGATTAAAAAACAAGTACTGAAATACTGTTTAGAGCATGAGTTCCTGTAAATCCTCATTTAACATTTAAAAATAGAGCATTTATAAAGAATGTAGCTATGTATACTGCCATGGGATTTGGAAAATTACTTCATTTTCTGGTAAACAGAGTGTATTGCAAAAAACAAAGACGAAGTGGCCTTTAGTTGAGGAAGCCATAGGACTTCATGGATACAACACTGGGTGACTTTGGCAAGAAAAAGGTCAGAACCAGTACACTAGCATTAGAACAAAATGGTTTTGTATCTCAGTCTTTGAACTTCTTTTTAAAAATCCTATGCAGTCAGTCCATTTTGTCTTTTCAAGACACATTATGTGAAACATAATTTAGGACAAAAATGAATTCAAATAAAAAACTGTCCCACACCAGTGAGTGTCTTGAACAAGAATCTTCTACAGTTCCTCTTTTTCTAGAAATTAAAGTCACAAACAAAAACTTTCCGTGCTTGGGATTGGAGAGCTGAAATAGATGGTTATGTTGTGTTCGTTAAGTATAAAGTATCAAGATGCATAATTGTGTTTTGACTTCAAGGAACCTAGATATAAGCCTAAGAATTTAATAATACTCAAGAACAATTTATTATGCTTGTTTCCTCTCCCAAATTCTCCTGCTTTCTTCATTATTTATTTATTTAAGATTTTATTTATTTATTTGACAGACAGATCACAAGTCGGCAGAGAGGCAGGCAGAGAGAGAGAGAGGAGGGAGCAGGCTCCCTGCTCAGCAGAGAGCCTGATACGGGGCTCGATCCCAGGACCCTGGGATCATGACCTAAGCCGAAGGCAGAGGCTTTAACCCACTGAGCCACCCAGGCGCCCCTGCTTTCTTCATTTTTTAAAGCTTTATTTATGGGGCACTTGGGTGGCTGGGTCTTTAAGCATCTGCCTTCAGCTCACGTCATGATCTCAGGGTCCTGGGATTAAATCCCATATCGGACTCCCTGCTCAGTGGAGAGCCTACTTCTCCCTCTCCCTCTGTTGCTCCCCCTGCTTGTGCTGTCTCTCTGCGTCAAATAAGTAAACAAAATCTTTAAAACGACAACATAAAATGAAAATAAAACATAAAAAATAAAAATAAAGATTTATTTACTTATTTGTTTTAGACAAGGGGTGGGGCAGGGGGAGACCAGGTCTTGAGTTCAGCATGGAGCCCGGCACAGGGCTCAATCTTATGACCCTAAGGATCAAGACCTGAGCCAAAACCAAGAATCAGCCCCCAAACTGTCTGTGCCACCCAGGAGCCCCATACCCTGCTTTCTTTATTAAATTAGCATTATCAGCCACCAGTGTTTGAGACAAACATCTACGTCACTCTTACCTTTAAACCCACATTTGATTAAGTATGATTTTCTTGTCCTTCTGACACATGCCTCCTTCCATTATAATTCCCTCCCTGACTCCAAGCATGATATTCTCTCCTAGGTTACTGAATATAGTTCCTCAATGATTTCACTGCCAGTTCTGCCTCTCCATTCTAAGATTTACAGTGCCATAAATACGATCGTGTCATCTCTCTGCTTATCGCTCTTTTACCTATTCCAGACTAATTTTAAGCCTGACCTCTCATCATTTTCTCCCAAGCATCTGATACTCCAGCCTCCACCCACTCTTTCCCTAGCACAACACAGAGTCATTTCTCCAAAAATCATCTAAGACTCTGCCCTTTACTTGTAATATATTCCCTAAACCCAGATTTATGCTTTAAGATTCCACTCAGCTGTAACTTGCCCATGCAAATAACCAACTCTCCTATTTCCCAAATGTTGAATTGGAACTAACGTTATAGTTCCCATCAAATTATTTTTGCTTGTTAATGCCTGGGGTTCAACCAGGGGCCTTAAGTACAACCAGGGGCCTTATTTATCTCTCAGGCATGAAATATAATATACATACTAATGCTCCAAATATTGTCTCCAACTCAAAATAATTGAATTAACATGTTTTCCTGAATTGAGTAATATTTGATAAGGAATAAAATAAAGTATTTGTAGTTTTAATGAAGACAGCTATATGATCCCTAGAATTCAAATTATACCCTTACTTGAACCTGTTAGTCATAATTTTCAATGGGTAACATAAAAATCTTCTCAATTTTTAAACAAGAGTATTACAAACAACAGCTTGAACTATACTATCTAGCCAAAAGTGGGAACTATAGAAAAAGCATATTCAACCAGTAGAATCAGAATCAGCATCACTGGGGCACCTGGGTGGCTCAGTGGGTTGAGCCTCTACCTTCGGCTCGGGTCATGATCCCGGGGGCCTGGGATCGAGTCCCACATGGGGCTCTCTGCTCAGGGAGCCTGCTTCTCCTCATCTCTCTCTCTGTCTGTCTCTCTGCCTATTTGTGATCTCTCTGTGTCAAATAAATAAATAAAATCTTTAAAAAAAAAAAAAAAGAATCAGCATCACTATGATTCCAGCAAATACAGTACTTCATGTGAACTCGGAGCTTTAAGATTATAACTTAGTAGCCAAGATTCGAATTTAGATGAAGCTTGTTCAATTCAGTAAGGATTTATTGAACATCTATAATGGGAAAGAAAAAGCTGAATCAAGTATGGTCCATTCATTCATGGAAGAGATTACTTTTTACAGGGAAAAGCTATCTAAACCGAATGAGGGACAGGTTGAATTCAGAAAGGCAGTTACAAAGACTGGTAGAGAGGATAGGACTTTCGAGGGAGAGAAAAGAACCATGAGCAAGGACTTGGACATATTAAAAAGTAATGAAAAGTTGTCTAGCTGATTTAAGTTTATGATTTGTGAAGGAGATGTCTGGATGTAACCGATACTTGTTGGTACGCAATTATGGTGACAGTGAATGCCAAGATGGCAAGTGCGCCCTCTAATTCTTTTTGTAAAATGTGTAGGCAATGAAGACTGTTAGAGTATAAAAAGAATCTTTACAATAATTTCAGAAATATTATTCAGCAGTAACATGTAAGAATAATTTGTAGGGCTATTTGCAGCCTTTAGAATATGCTGAATAGTAATGCTATATAAAAGAAATTTATGTATCTGATGGATACTTTAGACATAGAAAAATGAAGGAAACCAGGAAACAGGATAAAAATCAACATCATGTGCCTCCTGTTTGTAGATAACAATTAAAAGAGAGAATAGGGATAAAAGGAATGTTGTAAATCCAGATATTTTAGGAGGATCATAAGAATATTAACTAAAAAGAATAGGAGGTAAATATTGGTGGTAAGACAGTGAAATTTCTAAGTATTATCCGGCATTTGGAGATAGAGAATGGAAGTCAGAAGAAAAGAATGCGATCATAGATAACAATTTAAGAATAAGAATAATCTGTAAAAAGAAAACAGCAAGTATTGGCGAGAATATGGAGAAAAGAGAACTCTCTTGCACTGCTGGTGGTAATGTAAACTAGTGTAGCCACCCTGGAAAACAGTATGGAGGTTCCTCAAAAAGTTAAAAATAGAGCTACCTTACAACCCAACAACTGCACTGCTAGGTATTTATACAAAGGATACAAACATAGTGATTGGAACGGACACATGCACCCCAATGTTTACAGCAGCAGTGTCCACAACAGCCAATATGGAAAAAGCCCAAATGCCCAAAAACACATGAATGGATAAAGAAGAGATACACGTGGAATATTACTCAGCCATCAAAAATGAAATCCTAACAACATAGATGGAACTAGAAGGTATTATACTAAGCAAAATAAGTCTGTCAAATACCAGGATTTCACTCACATGTGGAATTGAAGAAACAAAACAAAGGAACATAAGGGAAGGGACAGAAAAAAAATAAGACAAAACCAGAGAGGGAGGCAAATCATAAGAGACTCAACTCTAGGAAACAAACTGAGGGTTGCTGGAGGGGAGTTAGGTGGGGGGATGGAGTAATTGGGTGATAAGCATTAGGAGGGCATTGAAAGTAATGAGCACTGGGTATTGTATGCAAATGAATTATAAAAAAAAAATCTAAGTTCAAGAACCATAAACTTTATATTGAAAAAAGTAAAGGACAGATACATCATGGATGGGAACAGCTGAAAGGACAATAATTTTACTGCATGTGACAGACAGACATGTTAAATACGTGTGTGTGTATCCACGTATGTTATACAAGGGTCGAAGAGGTGACAAAACAAGAAAGGGGTCAAGGGTAAAGGATGAGTGTAGGAGAAACGGTAAAGGCAGAATAATTTTCTGAAATTTATACTTTTAAGGGTCATTTTTTTTCAAGATAAATAAGAAAGCTGTTTAAAATAAAAAATCATCCAATTTATTTATATCTGTTTCCTTAGCAAGAAAAATGTCACCTCCGATTTATAAGGGTCATTCTCAAACGTTACTTGAAACTAGACCTTGACAGAAGTAGAAGCTAAGAATACATCATTGCTCCTATCAAACACTCTCTCAACCTCCTAAGGACTATTTTACTCTTTCAATAATTTCTAAGTATAGTGACCTCAGAGTTCAAACATATCAGTCAGATTTACAGAGAAACTTCCTTATCACAGATGCAGTCCAGATCAGAAAATTTTAATTGAACAGAATATTACAAATTTTTCACAAGCACTTTGATTTTGCTATGTAATTTTTAGCTCAATATCATTCCTAAGATTTAAATTCCAGTGACTGAGAGTTACTAACTCTATCTAACCACATCTTGGGGTATTAACATTCCATGTTTTTGCTTAGTTAATTAGTTCAACTAATATTTAATATGTTCCCGGTACTATGCTGAGGACATAGTTGTGAAAACAAAGAAGGACTCTATGGAGCCTAGCCTACGTATCAAATAGACAAAAATGAACATAATAGAGAGATAGATAGACAGACAGATAATAGACTCCTTTCTAATAATACTTAGTACTATGAAGGAAATTAAATAGATTAATGTGAAAGTGACAGAGTGATTCCAATACCTACAGAGAGTTTTATATTTTTATATGCATTTTAGCATGCAAATTTCTAAAAGGGATATTAAAATATTCATAACTTCTTTCCACTCTGTCATATTCATATTTATCACCTCACTGGGAGCATATTAGCCTTATCATTCCATCAAAAAATGCCTGCAGAAAGACAATGGGTAACACCATGTTGGGTATAAGGACTTTTCAGAAGTACAAAATATTTTTGCCAGTCCCTGTGGAGTTTTCCAGGTAGCTAGGGAAGACAAGTTACAAAGGCCTAAGAAGTCAATCTTGGAAATCTGCTAACAATGTTAACAATTCCGTATATAAATGCATGTCACAGAAATTCCAAGAAAAGAGTCCTTAATATCCAGCGGAGAAGAGTGGGATCTAGGGGGACCCTGAGTGAGGGCAAGGGCTGGCAAGGGAGGGAGGAGAATGAGGAAGTCCCAGGCAGTCCGCAGTTTAAAAGTCGAAGAGAGGGACACCTGGGTGTCTCCGTCACTTAAGCATCTGCCTTTGGCTCAAGTCATGATCCCAGGACCCTGGGATCGAGCCCTGCATCAGGATCCTTGCTTGGTGGAGAGCCCGCTGCTGCCCCTGCTTGGGCACTCTCTCTTCTCTCTCTCAGACAAGTAAATAAATGAAATTATTATTTTTTTTAAAGTGGAAGAGAAAATTTACAAGAATTAGAAGGTAATAGCTTTAACAGAAGCTCAAATAGCAGTGGCAATAGGAAAGCACACATATAAAACAGATAAGACAACATGTCTGATGAGAAGAGTAGGTTAGAGTCCAGGAAAAAGGAGTTGTCAAATGCATTACCAGCAATAGGAAAATACTTATGACTTTATTGCCAATAACACGTTGCTATATTAAAGACTACTATTGAGTAAACGAAGCAATCACAAAGAGACAATGGATACTTTTGATGATGTCTTCACACTTTTAACTTGTCCCATTTTTTAAAACATTCATTATGTTGCATGTTTTATATGAGAGTATACTCACCTTTTCAGATCCTTGGGAAAATATTAATTATAACGTACTGAAATTTTAGTTTGGGATCAGTGATGTACTAGCCATTACTTTCTTTACCTCTACCATGATGTTTCTGTATTTATATGTAACAGTATTTTTATAAAACCATCTGTTTTTTTATTTTTACATTCCTATCAAAATCATTTGGTCCAGTATTACTTGTGATCTTCAGATATTTATAGGTTTAAAAGAAATGAACAGGAAGGGGCTTAAGAGGATGGGTGAAATAGGAAATTTCAAGAATCATACATTTTTTTTTCCTATTATCTATATATGCTAATCAATTCCTGTCTCCAGCCTACATCTCTCTTGCAGTGCCAAGTATTACATATTTAAATACTTTTTTTTACTAACAATCTCTATAGTTGGACAATGGCTATGGATCCCAACCTGTATTTCATAGAAGGTATTAATTTTCTCATCTATAAATCTTACCACTAGAGTTTTCAAAAAAAAAAAAAATGACCTCAACAGTTACAGGGAAACTCTATTTCTATATTCTAACTTTGGGGAACATGATACTCTTTCACACCACGGGGTCGTTGAACATATTCTCTCTACCAGGAATGAACAGCCACCAAACCCAGGTCCCATCATCCCCTACAATTTGATTCTTTGTGAACACCGGGAGAGTTCATTGTTCTCCTATATATTCAGCAATATCCCTTGTACGCACTATTTTATAAGTATGTACTTAGGAAGTTTTAAGGAACTTAGTACATTTTCTCATAACTATCTATAAGTCACTCTTGCCAGATCAACCATGACCAGCTGAACTAAGTGCTCACTGAAAGAAGACACTGCCCAGCTAGATGTGCATCGCAAGTATGAATAACAGGAAATAGAGCGACATCACTAACGAGTTCATGGACTGCATAAGCAAACGAACACACAAGAATCAGAATAGATTTATCCATATGAGACGTGATCTTGGACACATCGTGGCCCATTTAGGGTGGGCTGCTGATCACATTCCATGTCTATAAACTTTTATTCCATAAATAAAATTTGGAAATACTTTAAAGAGAAGCAAAAAATGATTTAGAGTGTCACCTTTAATTCTTCCAACAAACAAATTCTAAAGCTGCTAAGACCAAGAAGCTAAAGAACATCCACTAACCCATAATGACAAGGGTATTACACTATACTTGAACAACTCACTTTCGAAATCATAAAATGAACGCAGTACCCATCATCTCTGACTCTTGATCACACGGCAAAATGAAATTAATTCTTTTTGTCCTTTCATATTAATGGAGTTATTCAGAGTACACCAGGTCTCTAAACATTTAAAGACTAATTTAGTTTTTAAAATAAATACCAAATTTATAAAAAAGTATTTATATATTGTGCAAGCTTCAAATTTATGTATTTTCTTTTCTTAATTTACATATATCTTGTATTAGGAACTAATTCATCTTTTCTACATATTTTTAAATATGCTAGAATATATAAAATTGCTTTTGTATTTTAAGAAAAGCAAGATTAAAAATCACTCAAGAATAGAGACAGAAGGAAGGTGATTAGTAGAGACAAGAAAACACACTAGGACTAGAAAGGATGAAAATGATCATAAAATGAGACACTCTCTCATTTTGTCTCAAACTGATAGACTGTATGTATTGTAAGTTTCTATAAAAATAACCACAGCTCTCTCCCCTGACTTACCACCAACATGCAATTATTAAAACAGTATGTGTATTCATCAATATATATGGAAAACCTTGGAATATAAGTTTAGATATTTATTACCAGAAAAGCAAATGCACATGAACAAACGCACACATAAAACATATATGTACACAACACTCAGTTATCTTGTCCTTAATAAAACTGAGGCACTTGGGGATGCCTGGGTGGCTCAGTCAGTTAAGTGTCTGCCTTTGGCTCAGGTCATGATCCCAGGTCGTGGGATCAAGCCCTGCATCAGGCTCCCTGCTCAGCTGGGAGCCTGCTTCTAAATAAAATCTTAAAAAAATCTTAATAAATCTAAATAAAATCTTAAAAAAAAAAATTGAGGCACTCATAAAGAAGAACAAATACTATGAAGCTGCTGTAATCCCTATCCATGTGTAAACTGACACAAAGTGTATTTTTTAATATGAGAATATCATAAATGCAAATGAGAATATTTTCAAATACTTCTTGAACTTATCTCCCATCTGATCTTGCCTAAGGTTGAATTTTTTTGATCTAGCAAAAATATTTCCTATATTCTATAGAAGCAACAATGTTTTACAACCTCTTTAAAAAATAAATGACCCAAAAATAGACTCTTAACATTTTGCAACATACAAACTGCTGACAGACATGTAAGACAACAGTTTAGACATAAGAATAGCCTGCAAAGGGAAATCTGTAATACACAGGCAATGCTCTTGGCTGGGTAAGCATGGACAGGAATATTAAATGGCCCAGTGTTCCTAAGGATTTTAATATGAACCTTGAAATATTCTTAGAACTATCTGACAAAGTCTAATATTAAAAGTTACTATCTTGGGGTGCCTGGGTGGCTCAGCGGGATAAAGCCTCTGCCTTCAGCTCAGGTCATGATCTCAGGGTCCAGGGATCGAGCCCCGCATAGAGCTCTCCGCTCAGCGGGGCTCTCTCTGCCTGCCTCTCTGCCTAATTGTGATCTCTGTCTGTCAAATAAATAAATAAAATCTTAAAAAAAAAAAGTTACTATCTTGAGATCTTTAAGATTTTGTAATGATGACTAGTATAAAAGTGTCTACTAATAAATAAAACTGACACAATGAAGATTCATATCCCAGTGATAACATTAATTTGGATGGCCCAAAATAACTAGCTATTCTTCTTATTCCCCCCAACTAGCTATTTCTAATTCAAAAGCTCCAAGAACGGAAGTGATTAAATTTGTTTTACCTTTGGGACTATTTCACAGGCTATTTCATAGAGAATGGGCTCTCAGGGGACAACAGAGGCAGTGGAAGACCGGACAAGAGACTAAAACAGCTGTCCAGGTGAGAGATAAACATTGTGGATTATACATTGATCAGAGGAGATGGTCAGAAGGAATTAAATTAGTACATACTTTAGAATGGGACAGTATACAAACAATAGAATACGACAAAATAACTTGTCAAGTCTATATGTAGAAACCTGAACCAATCTATCTATTTTCACATTGAAAATGGGCACATATACATTCATCAAGAAATATACCAGTGTGGAAAATTTAAGATATTTACAAAGAATTCATAAATGTTGGAGTTGAAATTTAAGCAGAGGATTATAATGGGACCTCTACTTTTTACTCTCTATATTTAGTATTATCTTTCCTTCTTATTAGTGAGCCTGAACTCCTTCTGAAATGATGAGAAATACTTCAATCATGAAAGAAAACTAAATAAATGGCAAAGTCAAAGATTCAATATTAATTTTATGGACTATAACCTCCATAAGAAAACAATAGTTCTATTTGTACAAAGGATATCAAATTTAAATGGTCAAATCCTAAAAATAAACCAAAATATGATAATAATCACATATAACTATAGTATTGCTGATAAAATATTTTCAAGATATATAGCAAAGCAAAATGGTTCTGACATTGAAAAATGTGGGTTAGCGGTACCCAGGTGGCTCAGTTGGTTGAGCCTCAGACTCTTGATTTTGACTCAGGTTGTAATCTCAGGGTCATGGGATCAAACCCTGTATTGTCAGCCTCCACAATCAGTCTGCTTGAGATTCTTTCCCTCTGCACCTCCCCCTGCTTGCGTATGCTCTCTCTCTCTCTCTCAAGTAAATAAAACAACTTTAAAAACAATTAAACAGGGCACCTGGGTGGCTCAGTGGGTTAAAACCAATGCCTTTGGCTCAGATCATGATCCCAGGCTCCTGGGATAGAACCCCACATCGGGCTCTCTGCTCAGCAGGGAGCCTGCTTCCCTTCCTCTCTCTCTGCTTGCCTCTTTGCCTAATTGCGATCTCTGACTGTCAAATAAATAAATAAAATCTTCTTAAAAATTAAAAATGAAAATGAAATAAAAGATAAAAATAAAAACAATGAAACAATTTTTAAAACAACTAAAAATAAAAATGTTGTTCACTTTTTTACTTCAACATCACCTATAATAAATGGAGTTATGAATTCTATGTTCTACAGTTTAATGTTTGAAAACGATCTCATAGAAACAAACGGATATTTTTAAAGCTCAGTGGTCATACTATCATATGAATCAGTCTTATAAAAGTGAATTATAATTGGGGCACCCGGGTGGCTCATTTGGTTAAGTGGCTGCCTTGGCCTTGGGTCATGATTCCAGGGTCCTGGGATTGATCCCCGCATCGGGCTCCCTGCTCAGCAGAGAGCCTGCTTCTCTCTCTCCCCCTCTCCCTGCCACTCTGCTTACTTGTGCTCTCTCTCTAGCTCTCTGTCAAATAAACAAATAAAATATTTTTTTTTAAAAAGTAAATTATAATTCATTAATATTTGAAAATATTTGCAAAGCCCGTTTGGTTTCAAAAATTATTGTGATGATATGTATCTCTTTTATAAGTCTCAGTTTTTACAATTTTTATCAGTTAAACCAAGCTGAATGTTTTAAAATCAGCTCTAACCGGGCACCTGGGTGGCTCAGTGGGTTAAGCCGCTGCCTTCGACTCCGGTCATGATCTCAGGATCCTGGGATCGAGTCCCATATCGGGCTCTCTGCTCAGCAGGGAGCCTGCCTCCTCCTCTCTCTCTCTGCCTGCCTCTCTGCCTACTTGTGATCTCTCTCTCTGTTAAATAAATAAAATCTTTAAAAAAAAAAAAAAGACCTGGATTTGTTCCACATTATAAATAAATAAATAAATAAATAAATAAAATCAGCTCTAACCAAAAACTCTGAAGCTGGCATAGCTGAAGAACTTTAGTTAATTTTGAACTTACTCAATGATTAAGAAGCTAAATATTCATTAAATGCAGTAGTATAAAGTACTCTTTTTGATTTGAAATTATTACATCCCAAATTTGAAAACAGTTTTAAATAGAAGGATTCAGGATAATCATTAAGATTTCATTGACAGTTTATACGAAAAAACTATGCTATATGTGTTTATTATCTATTCTGACTTCAGAAACAAAGGATTAAAATCAAAATGCCATTTCATTTTATTACTATTAGAATACACGTAATTTCATAGTTGGATAACATATATTTGGAATTAAAGAAATATATACACATTGTACTTGCAACACTGCTTTGATTTAAGTCCTGACTCATTCTGTCAGAACTTATCATAGTGTCAAAGTTCCAGAAAGATTTTAATAAAAAATGTCATTTGAATTTACCACAAATAATCTTAGGGTCAATCAGTACAGGATTTGCCAGCAAATCTTCGAAATTTTGCTGTAGCCGACATCATTATCAAGGTATCGTTTATCAGTGATTATAGAAGAATCTCCTTCAGGACACTCCAATCAACCCATTCATTTCGCAAATATCTTCTGTTACCTACTGTGAGCCAGATACTGATCTATCACTTGAAAAAATGACAAGAATCCAAACTCACCTAATCCCTGCCCTTAAGAAGCTGACGTTCTAGTAAGGTGACTGAATCAGAAAACTAGGTGGCATGTACAAAGTCAATGGTATTTAGGAATAAAATGAACATGGGATCCAGCGGAGACATATTTGGGGGGAGGGGTTATGATTAATAGGACCTGATGAAGGAGTAGCTTCTGGGGGAAGACAGAGATATCAAGAATAATTCAAAAGTTGGTGTCATGATGAAAGCCTTATTTAATGATATATGGCAGTCTGGTAAACAGAACAGCAATGGAGGGCAGAGACAGATTTTAAAAATTCTTTTTTAAAATATTAACTTTGAGAAGCCTAGGAGATAGATATCCAAGTTTAGACATCAAGTAGGCAGCTGGATATAGGAGTCTGGGGCTATGAAGAAAAGTCCGTGAATTTGTGAGTTAGTCGCATAAAGTCAGTATTTACAGAACAAGAATGTTAAGAGGTGAAGTAGGACACAAAATCCAAAGAGTGAGCTCAGTATTTACTAACAGGTAAAGGAGGAAATCACATGGCTTTGCCTTCAACTGAAAAACAAATATAAGAGATATAGTTTGGTTCATTACATTTAAAAAAAGGAGGAGAATTCAGTATTTTGAATACTACTGAGACTTAAGGAAGATGAGACTGGAAAATACCATCATACTTTGCAACATAGAGAGAAGAGGTGGCTTGATAGAGTAATTAAAAAATGCGCACAATCATGAAACTACAAATTATCAAAAGCCATGCATGCCTCTGTAAACATTTCACCACCTAATACAATATTGAAACATCTTATACAATGTGTATATATTGATATATTTAACAAAGGTTTATTAAATTCCTCCTAAGTGATGAGAAATCTATTGTGGGCTGACAACAGGAAGGGGAGTAATAATACACTTAACGCAGTCTTTGTAAATAACAAGCCCAGATCAAAATGATACAAATACACGAGACGCTGACTAGCAGTATCGATGAAATATGTGAGTCATTAGAATGCAGAAAAATAATCATTTCACTTCTCTGTTCCACAATTTTCTTGAGAACTTCTACTTCTAAATGTTAAAATAGACCTTATAAGACTACTGGTTTATAGTGTATCCTTATGCTGAACTTTAAGGAATTAGTAACTGTATGCCTATACCAGAAACAACAAAAACACCAAGTTTAGGTAAGAAAAGTATCATAATTAATGAGTCACTTGCAACACTAATTTAGGATTAAGAATAGTCCAACCTACTTATTACTTATCAGGTTTCTCTTGCCTTTTAAAAGTTAAAGCCTCCCTTATATTCTTATTTGCATAGTAGATATGAAATCCATTAAAAACAAATGAGCACAGAAGAAATATTTCATGGCAAAACAGTCACAACCAAGTTAGTATGAAATAATGACTTAAAAGAGTCAAAGTTTTTGTCTTTAGAATTATGACGAATAAAAATGTATGATACAGAATCATAAATGTGGCAGCACAATTTCAATTATATCTTGAAATAATCCAGTATCAAGAACCTA
Organism: Mustela lutreola; assembly: GCF_030435805.1. Lineage (NCBI taxonomy): Eukaryota > Metazoa > Chordata > Mammalia > Carnivora > Mustelidae > Mustela > Mustela lutreola. Next base: position 18,485,447 of record NC_081290.1, read on the forward strand.
GTCTGACACTAATTCTTCAAGGGAAAAAATGATTGATTTACATACGTCAAACAAAGCAATTGATTCTACAAAAGGCTCCAAGAAAGCCCAGTAGGTTCACTTTTGTATTACTAATGATTAAAAAATAATAGCAAATATTTAACTTACTCTGTGCTAGAACCTTTCTGAACACTCAACCTATATTTACTCAATCACCATAACAAAACTATGAAGGAGTAACTATTATCTTCTTTTTACTTACAAGGAAACTAAAGCAGAAAAAAATTAACTTATCTATAGTCACGTAGACAGAAAGTATTATTGAGATTATTATATTTTATTAAGGGCTTAAGTTATTTTTTTAAACATTATAAGACTCTATTAGACAAGTATATTATAAGGTATTACTGACATCAATATTGTAACTTCAAATGCCTTCCGGCCTGAGGAAGATTTAATATTACTCTGTCTTTTCAGATTTTCTTGCTTTCGTTTTATTCCAATCATTTTTTTTTAAAGATTTTTATTTATTTATTTGATAGACAGAGATCACAAGTAGGCAGAGAGGCAGTCAGAGAAAGGAGCAAGCAGGCTCCCTGATGAGCAGAGAGCCTGATGCGGGGCTCAATCCCGGGACCCAGGGATCGTAACCTGAGCCAAAGGCAGAGGCTTAACCCCCTGAGCCACCCAGGTGCCCTATTCCAATCATTTTTGATATGACGATTTTACAACAGGAATCTTTCGTATTCCAGTTCATTCTGTTGATATTTGGGCTTGCTCTCTGTGTAATCCACAAAACTTAAGAACAGTCTGATGTCGATGGAACTTGTTAGAACTGGTAGCAAACCGGTCCAGTTAGCTAAGACAAAGCACTCATGAGAAACAGCTGTCCTCTATCTCAGTAGGCCATCTTCTGTTGAGTGTTTGATCTCTAAAGAGACAATCACTTCCCCTAACAAAGGAAGGAGCACCTACTATCCAGTGAGAGCAGCCAGTGTGGGGAAGGGGCACAGATGCTGATGCCAGATGGCCCTCAGGTCTCTTGGTCTTGTTTCATAGAGGGATTGTTTAAAGCACCTAAAGACCCTATTTCACGGTCCAAACAATTTACCTCAAATTCCTCACCAAGACAGACTGTTTAAAATTAAATGGACAAAAACTATACAGAGGCTACATCCCAAACCACCTCTTTTCTTTGGTTACTAGTCATCACTAATAATGATAATGATTACAATGATAAGAAATTTAAAATTAGAGGGCCAGTTTATCTTACACAGACATCTCCAACTTTGGGAAAAGGCCAGTACTTATGGGAAGAGAATGTATACAAGCAATCAATGATTATTTGAACACGAAAGACACTGACTTTGAAACAACTGATTAAGACTCATTATTATTTTAACAGCACCAGAGGCTTTCCTGAGCTCCTGGTTTTAATGTTGTCCCTAAAGCTCTGCTATCCTTAGTATCAAAATCCTCAGTGAAATACGTTCTGATCCCAAGATATCAGATATGGAGAGCATTCACAAGAAAAATCTTAATATGCAAAGTGAGTTAGTGTTAGGTACAATTTCTTAATTCTGTATTATCTAAGGGACACTGAGAAATACCACCTTTATAAGGAATGAACAAAGAACGAAATTAAGTATATAAATTTCTCAAGCTGTATTTATTTTCATATCTCAGTTTTATGGACTGCGGGTTTTAAATACAAGCAATGTTAAAATGTACATTTCAGTAGGAATAAAATAACTTGGCTAAAAGATTGAGAAATAGGAATAAATTTTCATTTGAATTCAATATTGTTAATGCAAGTTGCATGTACAAAGTCTTGGTCTCCCTACAGAGGTTGTACTCTAAATTGAAATGTCATTGGTATACTTTTATAAATCAGAAGTGCTAGTTCATGTATATTTTATTCTCTGTACCAATCCTTTTAGGACATAATTAAATGCAAACAAACAGAAAAGAACTAACCCGAATCAATGTGTCCTTCTGAATGACATATCCTTCATACTTGTGAAGCCATCTCATCAACAAGACAATTGCACTCACGCTCATAAATCTGAAAAGGTTGGTTGAGTCCCTTCCAATCCCATTTACGTTTAGAAATATGTAGCCATATAACTTATTTTTCTATTAATTTATAAAATGCTTCAGTCATGATGAAAGGCAAAATTACCTGTTTCCAAAGATAAGTTAATATTTTGATTATCTATCTATCTCATTGCTGAGATAGCTTTTGAATATAAACTGAAATGGCAGACAGATTTTGTTGTGTTTCAAAAGACAAAGCGTTCAGTTAGGATACTCCAAAGCTGTTGATGGGATCATCTTTCACTAAAGCCACTTAAGCCAATATATGGATAAAATGATTCATCACTTCAGCTCTACAAGCCATTATTTCTAATTAAAAACTGACCCATAAATACCTATTTTATTTTGACGTCTGTGTGGTAAATAAATTCAAGTGATCAGTAAAACACTCACCAAGGAAATTACCTTAAAAAAATTACTTCATTTCCAAGTGTATCTTCCTAATTAAAATGAATATTTCCAATTCATATTTCTGAACTATAAATTATGATAACTTGAGTCTCTGACTATCCAATACTTAGGCAAGGTTCTTGCCCTAATTTCTTAAATTATACTGCCTACAAAATAGTAACTGTTTTTAACCATTTATTCGCCTTTTATAAGCATGTGCATGAGAATTTACAGAGCTACCTCTTATGTTTAAAAATAAAAGCAATAAGCTGACGAAACTCCAAAATCACTTTCCCCAACTTCAAATAGTAGTGGTGAGGATAAAATCCACCTACATTACATTTATTATAAAATTATCTGGGAATATACTAAAAGATAGATGATACACGAACCCACATAATGATTACCATTACAGTCCCCAAGGCCTTCTCTCCCCACCAGTTTACCTAATGTATGCTTCATTCATCTTCCCCTTGAACTTTTCGGTTTGTTTTCTACCCATACTTCCTTTTTTTTGGAGAGACAACATGACACAATGGAAAACAAAAATTAGGATTGTGTTTCTTTAGATACAGATGTGTCTTTACACCGCCATTTACTAGAAGTACCTCATGGGCAACACAATTTCCTTGCTAAGTCTCAATTTAAAATTGTCAAGGTCCAATTCCCTTTATTTCCTATGCTCCCAAATAAATTCCTACCCAATATGTTGTATCTTACCACATCTCAATATGCAAATAGGAACCACATGTTCATAGAGCCATGCCTTTTCAGATCTAACTTCTATAACTAATGGCATTAATGTCCCCCCCCCCTTTTTTTTCTTTAAAGATTTACTTATTTATTTGAGAGAGAGAGAGCAGGGTGAGAGGGAGGGGCAGTGGGAGAGAGAGAAGCCTGAAGCAGACTCCTCGTTAGGATGGAGCCTGACCCAGGGCTCCAACCCAGGATCCCAAAATCTTGACCTGAGTAAAAATCAAGAGTTGGCTGCTTAACTGACTGAGTCACCCAGGTGCCCTTATTGTTTCCCTTAAAATTCTCTTGAGTACTATCTTCCTGCACCATTGTCCTCCCCTTCCACGTCCACTTCTTTTTTGTTGTTTGTTTTTAAGATTTTATTTATTTATTTGACAGACAGAGATCGCAAGTAGGCAGAGAGGCAGGCAGAGAGAGAGGAGGAAGCAGGCTCCCCACCGAGCAGAGCGCCCAATGCGGGGCTCGATCCCAAGACCCTGGGATCACGACTTAAGCCGAATGCAGAGGCTTTAACCCACTGAGCCACCCAGGCGCCCCCTGCAACCCCTTCTAAATCCCTATTTAATATTAATTCTTCTCAGCTTCCTTCACTGACACCTCATCCTCTATTACATCTTTAAAGGGAAGTGTTCATCAGAGTCCCATTTTTAAACATGTTCTTACTCTACAATCCATTTTTGGCTGATGGCTACTGTATACATATTATGCCCAACTCTTATCTCAAATTAACCTTGGCGTTGCTTCTAAGATCCAAAACAATGCATTATCAACTGCATCAGGAACAACAAACACAACCAAGATTTTCAGGAAAACTGAAACATCCTACAACAATTAATTGCCCTTTCCTAGTAACCCCAACTCTTACATCCCCTGTGAGTTCAGTCTATTAAAATTGTATCACTAGTCTTCCAAGTCAGCCATGTTATAAATTCTGTTATAATTTTGGAGACCTCCTTCTACTACATTCTTCACCCTCACCTAATCACATGAATACTTTTAAACCAATTCCAAAATACCCCTTAATGCCATCCCCTTCCTTTTATTTCTATCATTCCGCGAGTTGAAAGTTCTTGTGAATTCATTTGGCTCTTATCTTCCACACCAATGCCGGACAGGCCTATTTGAAATGGTCTCTCCCTATACTTTTATCAGGTCTCCTATAACTTCACATTAGTACAGCATTCAGTAACTCCCAAAATTCAACCTCAATCTATCTTCCAGATAATTTCTCACTAATCTTCTCCAAACTGGATTCGCATTCCCTGAAATGTCATGAACGTTCATGACCTCCCACTTTGCCCTTGCTATTCCGAGTCTCATCCCCAATTCTTCTCTCTCTACCCAAAAGAATTTAGCAATTCTGTTTCTTGACTGAAAAGTTCATTGCTTTCTGGTTTTTGCTTCTCAACTCCAATATCCATCTCTTTAGAACACTCAATGCACAGAAATACTATGTAAGCCAAATAAGTAAAATTGTAAAATTTAGGGAGTAACCAACTCAGACAAAGCAATATGTTGCGTTATCTCAAAACTTCAAACAGTTTTCAATTTGAAAAAGTTTTAACCCCTCACACCAAAATTAATGACAAAACTCATAAAATGTAGTCCCCTTAGAAATATCTCTTCATAATATTAAGGCTAAAATTAATCTGTTTCACCTATATTTTTCTTAAAATATCTGAAAAGTGTTAGTTTTTCTGTTATCTGCTAAACTTACTTTTTATGGGCAAACTAATACAGCAACTTATAATTTCTATTTATCTGTTCTTAGGTATATACATATATATATACACATTTTTATGCATAATTCATATATCAAGAATATAGAAACTCCTAAAACAATTCATGAATATCACATTACCAAAATTTTATGCAAGTGAAAAGTGTGTTGACAGATTGCTATTAATTAATAAGACAGCAGGATATCCCGACCACACCTTAACAATAACAATGAATTAGATATTCTAAAGCATTTAAGTTGGCATCAAGTATTTATTTGCATATGCCACCTAAAAATAACTTGGACTAATTCTGTTTTCTTTTTTTTTCATGTTTACAGAAAATATCTTGGAAACCTTAGTATACATTATAACCAAATATAAAAATATAAAAATAAGATGCTACATAATACTTCCATTTTGTCTTATCTGTGTTTATACATAAACATGATATGTTTGGGAATATGTTAGTATGTATTGATAAGCATAGTAATGACATATGTTTGTCACAATCTTTGCTGCAAATACATGATGAAGAATGAAATAAACTAGAACTTTAAAAAAAAATTTTATTTAGAAAAAGCCAAATATCTAAAATGTTTTAAGGAAGACATTTTGAAGATTTTCTAGTATATCCTTGTACAAGTTATCAAAGCTATATAAATTAAGGGATGTGTGAAATAGGTGAAGGGCATTAAGAGTTCATTTATCTTGACGAGCATTGGCATTGGTGTATCACTACATTAAACACCTGAAACTGTTATAACATTGTAAGTTAACACTGTAAGTTAAATAGACTGGAATTAAAATGTTTAAAGAGTGACACAAATTAAAAGATAAGTCAGGAAAAGATTCTCAAACGTGGTAGTACCTCATTGGGACCTTGAAGGATAAATAGATATTTGAAGACCAAGAAAGATGATGGAAAGAAGTAATGATGATTTGAAAAAAATTCACATATAATTATAAAACTGTGAATGGTATTTAACCACGAATATACAAGAGATACTGACCTCAGCAAAAAATTATGTTTTTATTTTCTGGAAAATAGACATTAAAGTCAGTACCATGAAGGTACTCTGACTCACGAGTATCAAACATATTTATGAAACTATCTAGCATCAAATGACTTTACTAAAGGTCCTAATATTTAGTTATTTGATACTACAGATAATAATATCTGTATAAATTAATTTTAATCAATTTGTTAAGTTAATAAAGTCATAAATTAAATAATGCTGAAATCGTAAGGTAAATTTTCCTACTTGTATTCAGCATCATGACGTAGAGAAATATTTTTCATGCGTTCTCTGTATACAATACAGGAAAAATAAGCAGGTCAAATGAGGAAGGCACTAGAGCATTAATAAAGTGCCATAGAAATATAATGATTCTTCTTGTTGATACTATTACTAGACTCCAGTGTTTTTCACATGCATTTCATTTGATCCTCACAGCAATTGTGTTAATTTGTTAGTTCCACGGCATTTGCCAGTTTTACAGAAAACTGATAACAGACAAGTATTTTGCCCCAGGTTATTCAGTACTTAAGAGATAAAGCTAAAACTTGAATATAGCTCTTCCAATAGCATTCTAAAATAACTAGAGTGGGACTTCTATCTGGTGTGCAAATTTCTTTGAGACGGCAATTAAAAAAAGGAAATATTTAAAGAATGAAGTTCTAATCCACCTTACCAAATAAGGGGCTTTATTGACCTTGGATAAGATTAATCTGTGCTTTTGTTTTGTTTTCTATAAAAATGAGACTCTGAACTAATCGCTAAACTTTTGTCCCATGGAAATATTTCATTATTCTAGGATTTGCCATGATAGAAATATCTATGAAGAAATAATAACCAATGTTATTTAGGGAAGCCAAAATGTTTTAAGAGTAATAGTTAGTAAATCTAATGCACATTCATATAGTAAAGCTCCCTAATATAAAAGATATCATGGAAGAAAAAAATGAAGAGAATAGAAATGTGGTCCTTAAAGTTTTTGACTGTGTAGTCAGTCACACCAAACCATATCTAAAGTTGTAAAAACAAAGAAAATATTGTTTAAAATATTTAAATATATCTTACTTCTTTGAAAATACAAAAGTAAATACAGTCATAATGACTCTAAAAATCTACAAGCATATATTATAAATGAATTGTATCTACACTTAACACAATAATTATTATCTAAGCTATGAATTTTGAGATTATAAAGCCAAGGAAAACCATAATATCACATCTTGAATCAAGGAAACTATTGAAATGTATGACATAGGATTTCTATTCATAGTCACTAAAATGTAATAATATCTGAATTAAATTAATATACTTTTGCCTCCTATAAATTATAGTGCCTTTAAATCTTACTATATACTACCTATATATCCAGTTGAGTATCTGTGTCTAAACTGTCCTCAGAAGCAGGACTATTCACCACAGTTAATAAAATTAAGGACTGAGCCATATTACTTTCATTAACATATTAATGTGAATGAATAGAACATTTTACTGGAAAAGGAACCAAACAAAGATTGGGCCTTATTAATTTTCTGAACAGAATGTTGTTTCTCTATTCAAATGGTCTGTTTTAATTCAAAGTGTTTCTTTCACAGAATCTTTCAATCTGTATCATTTTATCAAAGAATAAAGCACTTAGCAAGACCCCCCCCCCCAAAAAAAAAGTGTCAATAAGAACACTGTCAGAAGAATAAAGCCCTCGAAGACCATAAGGATCAGACACAGATGACTCCAAACAACATTTGATCTAAATTTGCTGCCTTTTTGGAAACAAAAGAAGTTCCGACGTTCGGAGCCCCAAGCATGTTCAGCTGCAGAATATCAACAACCACTATGGCAGAGACTGCTGGGTGATTACCCAATATCCATTCTCTCTTTCCTCCTGACTGACATAACTCCACTTCCTCTAGCACAGCCCTGTCCTCAACTTAAAAAGAAATTACACTGGGGTGCCTGGGTGGCTCAGTTTCTTGAGTGGCTTCCTTCTGCTCAGGTCCTGACCCCAAGGTCCCAGGATGGAGTCCTGCATGGGGTTCCCAGCTCCGCAGGAAGTGTGCTCCTCCCTTTAACCCTCTTCCCTCTCATGCTCTCCTTACTCTCTCTCTCTCTCAAATAAATAAATCAAATCTTTTCAAAAAAATTATACTTCCATTATTTCAGATGTGGAAGAATACAAAGCATTATTTTTTCTAATGAATTATGAGTAAGTTCTTGAGTAATGCCTCAGTAATCTCCAAAAGGAAAGGCAGTCCTCGATGAAAGGTGCTAAATCAATTTCTCCAGCTTTATTGAGATATAATTCACATACTTTTGTATTAGAATGTGCAATATAATGTTTTTGATATATGAATATATTGGAAAATGAGTACAACAAGTTTAGTTTTAATAAACCTAGTTTTAAAGTTTCTTGTCATTTTTTTCAAAGATTCACTTTATTTATTTGACAGAGAGACGAGAACAGGCGGGAGGCACAGAGGGAGAAGGAGAAAGAAACTCAAGCCAACTCTGTGTGGAGCACAGAGCCCAATGTGGGGCTCAATCCCAGGACCCTGAGATCAGACTTGAGCAGAAACCAAGAGCTGAAAGCTTAATTGCACCATCCAGGTGCCCCAGTTTCTTGTCTTAATTTATTCAACACTATTCCTATTAAAAATACGTAAAATATTTTCTAACATCAAATAAAAAACTAGGTAATATCTGTAAGTAAAAATATAGCACCTTTCCATTCAGATACAATTTGGAAGCCAGCTTAGAACATTGGTCTGTAAATTTCAATTTTTAGCACAATCAGAAAGCTATAATATAGATTAAGTAATTAATGTCTTTACTTAGGATTGCCATAAAAGGTTGGAGGATTTAAGCTGAGATGATAATGTCAACATAAAAATGTTACTATCATTAATTTGATGACAAAAACTGGAACATCTTATCAAATTTTTAATCATAATTTAACCAAATTTTGTGTTTTACAAAAAACTAAGTGAAAAATTATTTTTATAATATATGACAAATATCAATCAATTCCTATCACAACCAGAGAAAAAACAGCCAAAAAAGTAAGAAATATAACACTTTCATTCCATGTGTCCCTGCAAGAGACAAGTAACTCCCATATTTTGTTTCCTCTCCTGTCTTTTCCTTCGTATAACTGCAAAAATACTGGTTAATCAATAACCAAAGAATTAAGCAAAATAACAAGCATAATAATACAATAGTTGGAAATATTCATTTGGATCATGTAACTTTAAATAACTCTTATCTCTTTACCACAGGAGAAATGATTCAAGCACATAAAATTCTTCTATGGGAATAAGAGTGGTATATACTTAAAATATAAAACAATAAAGAAAACTGATGATCGGCTCCAATGCTCAAAATAATGAACATGCATCAAATAGGAGAAATAATATCCTTGGCAGTTTCTGTTTAAATTACATGCAGGGGACAATGTATCGTATATTTGTGAAGCATTTTTTCACTGAAGAGTTTAGGTAACTTTACAGATTTTAACTAGGCCCAACCAGAGGCAGGTGGAAGCCTCTGTTATACTATTATTCCTCCTTTTCCAGGTAAGTTAGCTCCTGGGCACCTGTTACTATGAAACGCTTTCTGCCCTTCAGAATGATCCATGACTGCTGAAGAGTGACGTCGGATACAATTTCCTGACTTGTTTCCCACGGAGGTGATGAATTCAAGTCACAACAATAGGGTTTAACCTAATATTGAAAACAGGAATTCTGGACGTAACCATTCATAATAGCTGCAGGAAAATCACACACAGCTACCAATTATGTAGAAATTATTTGGAAATGCATAAGTTTCATAAATTGGTCCCAAATCAGTAAGATCCAGGATATACCTTGTCAATGTTTGATTCCCGTTTGGCTTGCTATTCTAAGGTACCAAAACCTAATACAAGGGAAAGAATAAAGTAAAAGAAGGAAAGGAAGGTTACATATAGTCTCATATTTAAAAAAAAAGAAAAACCACAGTTAATTTCTCACTCTTCAATATACTCATCATTATTAAACTTGAATACATAAATAAAGGGAGAATATGTTTTCATTTGCCATGAAAACTCTAAAGACTTAACTTGTTAAATGAATTAATTAGTCTGGATCATTAAAGAAGAGAAAATACTGTTAATTCAGACAAGGAATGAGATAATGAAGATTAAAATTAAAACCATGTAAAGTTTATGTAAAAGTTTATGCAAAAATAATGGCAAAGTTATGGGTTGGTAATACGGAAGTACCTATTAAGTATAAAATTCCATACTTATCTAGCTTTCATATATAAATACTTCTTACCAATGGAGCATGTAACTTTAATAATTTTTCATCAATAGTAAGAATTAGTAATAACGCATTTTCTCTCCTTAATCCTGAATCTACATATATTAGTATACATATTCAAATTGATATTTTCTGAGGTCATAATGGTATCTTGAATTGCCCTTGTTAAAAACAAGGTAAAGAGAACACTGATCTAAGAAAGAAGGTATATATGTATTTTTTTTTCTATTTCTCTAGCTAAGTGAAACTAAAAATCCTGGACATTATATATAAAACAAACACAAGAACACTATGAAGAGAGGAGAGAATAAGTTAGACAGTCTAGAAACTTCAAGACTCAAGGAGCAAAGAGGTGGTGAGATCCCTGTGTTCTGTTTGTTCGCTTGCTTGTTTGGACTTCTATAACCCAGACTTGGAACACAAGAAGCTGACCACCTCAAAACACAAACAAGTATAGATAAAAAAAAAAATAGTCCAACTAAAGCTTGCTCTAGAAAAAGGGCGGCACGGTAATTCAGAAACCACGCTACCAACAGGCAAACAGCACAAAAGACACTGTAGCCTTACCTGCATCCATCCGTGCCACCAAAGGCCCAAGCAAGCCTATAGTTGTACTTCCACTAGGTTATGATAACGCACCACAATGCTCCCCACCCAACAATGGTGGTATCAGAGAAGGCTCAGTGGGAAGTTTGGACTTTCATCCCCTCTAGGCAATAATAATTCTCCAACTAACTCCATGTTATTTGTAAGATTACATGGAGAACCTGGATACACCCTGAAACAACAGTAATGAAGCACACCCCTTAACAGGGTAGTTTGAGCAGACACCAAGAACAGACAGACCTTTACCACTGCCCATAAGTAAAGAGACTCCCCTGACCTGTGATGTCACTATAGGCCACAGGGAGGGTAGTAACAAAACATCACAAACCCTCCTACAATCAGGGAGTTATTGGTAGAGGACAAGTGAGAACTAGAAGTCCCAGCTGCGTCCAACAGTAACAAGGAGCTCTCTTTCAGGTTTTAAAGTAGTTAAATATGAAATCTGGACTTCTATTTCTACAGTAGTGTGACAAGGCAGTACACAACTTCCCCAGCTGAGACAGTGACCACCCCCCCCAAAAAAAAACTCAGCTAAAACAGAAGTTTTAAATAAAATCCATAGGGTCACAACATAATACACAAAAAGTCCAAATTTCATAAAAATTCATCTGTCACTTGAATAACCAGTAAGATCACAAACTGAATTAAAAAAAGAATAATGTCAATACTGAGATGACAGAGATGTTGGAATCATCTGATTTTAAAACAACTGTCATAAAAATGTTCCAATGAATAAAAGAAATAAGCACGGATACAGAGAAACTCAACAATGTCATCAATAGACATACTGACATTGTAGAACACTCCACTCCAAAACAGCAGAAAATACTTTCTAACAGAAGACAATATCCTGGAATAGAAAATAAATGCCAGCAAATTAAAACAACTGATATCATGCACTGTGTGCTTTCTGACTTAATGGAATCACTAATGGAAAACTTACAGGAAAATATTTGAATACTTTGAAGACTAAACAACACACTTCTAAGTAATCTAAAGGGAAAACAGGAAGTCTCAATTTTTAAAAAAGCACATATCAAAATTTATTGGACACACCTAAAACAGTACTAAGAGGGAAATTTAGAGTATTGAATGCATTTTAGATAAAAGGAAGAATGTCAAATGAGTAATCTAACCTCTGCCCTCAGCAACATAGGTAGAAAAAAAAAAGAACAAAATAAGCAGAGGAAGACATAATATAAGTAAGAGCAGCAACCAATGAAATTAAGACAAACAAGCAAAATACAGAAAAATCAATGAAAGAAAAAGCTTCTTCTTTGATAGGGCCAATATAACTGAAACCTTTAACAAGATGGAAAAAGAAAAAACAAAGGCATAATTGACCAATATTAAGAATCAGACAGGGCCTATCATTAAAGACTCTACATACCTTCATAGGATAATAAAGATATGCTACAAATCACTCTTAATCACTTAGATGAAGTAGACCAATCACTCAAAAAAACAAATCAACACAACTCAACCAATACACTTTGAATAGCTCTGTAACTACTAAATAAATTGAATTTGTCAGTTAAAACCTACCAAAATATGAATCTCCAATCCTGAATGGTTTTGTTAATTAGAGAAGAATTAACATTAATTCTATACAATCTCTTCCAAGAAATGTAAGAGGAGGAAACACTTCTTAATTCATCTTATAAAGCAAATACTACCATGGTAGGAAAACCAAATACACATAACACCACTCGTGAACATGTACATGAAAATCCTCAGCAAAATATTACTGAATATTAGAGAGGCAGATAGATAAATAATACATGGTGGACCAGGAGGGTTTCATTCCATAGATGCAACATGGGTTCAATATTCAAAAGTAATCAATCAGGGGCACCTGGGTGGCTCAGTGGGTTAAGCCTCTGCCTTCAGCTCAGGTCATGATCTCATGATATCAGGCTCTCTGCTCAGCAGGGAGCCTGCTTCCTCCTCTCCCTCTCTCTCCCTCTCCCTCTCTCTCTGCCTACTTGTGATCTCTATCTATCAAATAAATAAATAAAATCTTTAAAAAAAAAAAGTAATCAATCAACTAAGGCAGACTAAAGAAGGAAAATCATATGATCAGGTTGATCAAAGCAGAATAAGGATTTTACACAGTCCACCACCCGTTCTTGATAAAAACTGACAGAAAAAAAATAGGCATTAAGAGATAGTCCCAATTTGATAAGAGGCATCTAAACAAAATGACAGCTAAAATACTTAGTGGTGAAGGAATAAATGATTTCCTCCCAAGATCAGGAATGAGGCATGGATGCCCTCTCTCATTAGTCTTGTATTGTTATAATAATAAAGCCTGGGTGCTATTGGGACAGGGATAGCCGCAGTGCAGAAGCTCTCTATTATGATGAATTCCCAATAGCTAAGTTTGCTTTTGTTTCCCTCGCCTCAGGAGACATATCTAGTAAGAAGTTGCTGTGGCCAATGTCAAAGAGGTTATGGCCTGTGTTCTCCTCCAGGATCTTAGTGGTTACCTGTCTCATACTTAGGTCTTCCATATATTTTGAATCCATTACTGTGCATGGTGTAAGAAAATGGCCCAGTTTCATTCTTTTGCACGTTGCTGTCCAGTTTTCCCGACACCATTTGTTGAAGAGACTGCCTTTTCTCCACTGGATATTCTTTCCTCTTTTGTTGAAGATTAACTGACCATAAAGGTGTCTTTTAAAAGACATAAAAACCAAAGTAAGATACCACCTTAACACCAATCAGAATGGCAAGAATTAACAAGGCAAGAAACAACAAATGTTGGAAAGGATGTGGAGAAAGGGGAACCCTTTTACACTGGGTTTTCTCTTCTATTCCATGATCTACGTATCTATTTTTGTGCCAGTCCCATGATGTCTTGTAATGTCACCTGAAGACCAGAACTGTGACATCTCCAACTTCACTTCCCCTTTTCAAAGTTTCCCTAGTTATTCGGGCTCTTTAGTGGTTCTGTACAAATTTTAGGGCTTTTTGTTCCAGCTTTGTGAGAAATGCTGGTGGCCTTTTGAAAGGGATCACATTAAATGTGTAGATTGTTGTGGGTAGTACAGACATTTTAACAATATCTGTTCTTCCAACCCATGAGCATGGAATATTTTTCCATTTCTTTGTATCATCTTAATCTCTATCCTAAGTGTTCTATGGTATTTAGAGTACAGATCTTTGACCTCTTTGGTTAGGTTTATTCACCAAGTACCTTACAGTTTTGAATGCAATTGTAAATGGGCTCAATTCCTTAATTTCTCTTTCTCCTGCTTCTTTATCAGGGTATGGAAATGTAATAGATTTCTGTACACCGATTTTATCTCTAGAAATTTTACTAAATTCATCATCAGGGAAATAAAAAAGAAACTACAATGAGATATCACCTCAAACCTCTCAGAATGGCTAAAATCAACAACAGAAGAAACAACAGGTGTTGGCAAGAATGTGGAGAAAGGGAAACCCTCTTAACACTGTTGGTGGGAATGCAAACTGGTGAAGTAACTCTGAAAAACAGTATAGAGTTTCCTTAAAAAGGTAAAAAGAGAACTACTCTATGATCCAGCAATTCTACTGCTAGGTATTTACCCAAAGAGTACAAAAGTACAAATTCAAAGGGATACACACACCCCAATGTTTGTAGCAGCATTATCTTCAAGAGCTATATTACAGAAACATCACAAGTACCCATCAACTTGATAATTCAATCAATCAAGAAATAGGCAGAAGACATGAATAGACACTTCTCCAATGAAGACATAGAAATAGCTAATAGACACATGAAAAAATGTTCATCATCATTAGCCATCCGGGAAATTCAAATCAAAACCAAAGTAAGATATCACCTTACACCAATCAGAATGGCAAAAATTTACAAGGCAAAAAACAACAAATGTTTGAGAGGATGTGGAGAAAGGGGAATCCTTTTACACTGTTGGGAATGCAAGCTGGTGCAGCCACTTTGGAAAACAGTGTGGAGGTTCCTCAAAAAATTAAAAATAGAGGGGCACCTGGGTGGCTCAGTGGGTTAAAGCCTCTACCTTCGGCTCAGGTCATGATCCCAGGGTTCTGGGATCGAGCCCCACATCGGGCTCTCTGCTCAGTGGAGAGCCTGCTTCCTCCTCTCTCTCTGCCTGACTCTCTGCCAGCTTGTGACCTCTGTTAAATAAATAAATAAAATCTTAAAAAAAAATTAAAAATAGAGCTACACTATGACTTCGCAATTGCACTACTGGGTATTTACCCCAAATACTCAGATTTAGTGAAAAGAAGGGACATATGCACCTCAATGTTCATAGCAGCAATGTCCACAACAGCCAAACTGTGGAAAGAGCTGAGATGCCTTTCAACAGATTAATAGATAAAGAAGATGTGACCCAAATATACAAGGGAATATTACTCAGCCATCAGAAAGATGAATATACAACTTTGCATCAACATGGACGGGACTGGAAGAGATTATGCTGAGTGAAATAAATCAAGCAGAGAAAGTCAATTATCATATGGTTTCACTTACTTGTAGAACATAAGGAATGGCATGAAGGACATTAGGAGAAGGAAGGGAAAAATGACGGGGGGTGGGAATCAGAGGGGGAGATGAACCATGAGAGACTGTGGACTCTGAGAAACAAACTGAGGCTTTTAGAGGGGAGGGGGTTGGGGGGGGTTGGCCTGGTAATGGGTATTAAGGAGGGCACATATTGCGTGAAGCACTGGGTGTTATACGTAAGCAATGAATCTTGGAACGCTACATCAAAAACTAATGATGTGCTGTACGGTGACTAACATACATAATAAAAATTAAATAATAATATATGAGAATATTTTACTTAGGTACACTATACGATATTTCATTGTTTTACTACTTTACAAAAGATTATCAGACCTCGGGCTCATATCAGAGTTTGTAATTTGTAACATAATTTAATAGAGTATTTTTCAAATGAATCTCTTTGATAAATATTTCATGTACCCCTTAAACTGTATAGACAATTTTTCCCAAGATACTAAAGAAAAACTGGTTTGAAATACCACAAAGCTGGTTATCAAAGCTTAGCTGCAACAATATATATAATAACTATATATAATAATACAATAAAATAAATATTATATATGTGTGTGTGTATATATATATATATATATATATATATTTAGTTTTTGATGTAGTGTTCAATGATTCATTAGTTGTGTATAACACCCAGTGCTCATCAGATCAGGTGCCTCCTTAATTCTTGTCATCCAATTACCCCAGCCCCCCAGCCCCCGCTTCTTGCAATCCTCAATTTATTTCCCCAGAGTCCTTTTAAATCATTTTCCTTAAAAATTCAAGACATTTGGAAGACTTCATTTGAGATTAACAAACAAACAAACAGACTACCTTAAAGAACATCTAACTTTCACCTTAATATCTTTAGAATGAAATAAGAATATAAAAGCCCACCAATCATCAGGGAAATGCAAATCAAAACAACAATGAGGTCTCACTTCAATAGTCCAAAAGACTATTAACAGAAAGATAAAAAGTGTTGGTGAAGTTGTGGAGAAAAGGGAGTCTCCTGACTGGTTAGTGGAAAAGCCAATTAATCCAGCCACTATGAAAAGTAGAATAGAGTTTCCACAAGAAAATTAAAAATAGAACTACTATATGATCCAGCAATTCTACTTCTGGGTATTAAGAAAATGAAAATGTCAATTCAAAAATCTATATGTACCCCCATGTTCAAATGTAACATTATTTACACATTCAATTTAGTTAAACAATTATTCATTCTGGTCTTAAGTACTGGGTTGGAATATCCTCTCCAGTACATTTGACGTTTAACGCTGTTTCAATTCCTGTTTGAGGTAGGTGTAAAGTACTTTCAGGGAGCATGCAACCTCTTTGGGGGAATTAAAACAAATCCATTAAATTTACTAAAAATGCATTATAAAATGAAAAATCATTAAAGATGATATAAGCACAAGCTCTCCAATTTATAAAGGTAATGAATTATTCCCTCTGTGTAGAATGTTATCACGGGACACCTGGGTGGCTCAGTGGATTAAGAGTCTGCCTTTGACGCA
Organism: Mustela lutreola; assembly: GCF_030435805.1. NCBI lineage: Eukaryota > Metazoa > Chordata > Mammalia > Carnivora > Mustelidae > Mustela > Mustela lutreola. The sequence continues at coordinate 18,502,352 of NC_081290.1, forward strand.
GGTCATGATCCCAGACTGCTGGGCTCCCTGCTCAGCAGAGAGCCTGCTTCTCCCTCTGCCTGCTGCTCTCCCTGCTTGTGCTCTCTCTGACAAGTAAATAAATAAAATCTTAAAATCATAATAATAACAAAGAATGTCATCCCTAGCCTTCAAGCACCTTTTAAAATTTATTCAACGGTAGGCAAGCTTTTCAAGAGATATAACACTTCACTAAATGTCTAAGCTGAGTCAGATACCCACAACAGTGTTTCCAGAAACTCCCCTCTTTTCTTGGGCCGCACACCACTGAACTGAAACTACTGGGCTACTTGTCTGGGTTTTTGACCAAACACTGAGCTTTTGGAGACAAGAGACCACAGTACCTAATCTAGATTTGAGATTTGAAGGTGACAATATTACCCAGAACTCAACTCATATTTATTAAAATGAATGAATAAGGCTTCACACATGCTGAACATTTAATCTAAAAATAAGAAAAGTTTAAATGTCTTAATTATATTTAAATCCTTTTAAAAACTGATTTTCATCTTAGAAGAGAATTATCATTTCATTAGTTGACTTTTTTTTAAATGATCTTCTTGGTATTATCACTAATTTTGAAAGTGTTTAGGAAATCTCTCCAATCTCCCAAGTATATCCTAACATCTAGTAAGTAAAATATAAGCAGTCATCCCAACAGCTCAGTTTAAGATGTGCTTGAAATTTCTGACAGGTCACAGATATGCAGAAAACAAAATTTAACAATAAGATAAAGAGAATTGATCATTTTTTCATCAAAAGATAAAGATGGAAATATTAGCTGAAATTCAATGTTAAAGTACAACAATATCATTAATGATTCCAACCTAGAAGTTAAATATTGCTCTAAGGTATTAGCACAGATCATATCATATTTGGAATAGCCAGTTATCCCTATAAAAGGAAACAAAAATTTGACAGGCTAAGAGGAAATCCTGCTTATTCTGTTACAGCATAATCTCTACACAGAAAGGAGGGCTGGCAAATTATTGGTACTTGTCTCCTGATAAGATGTCCTGAGAAGACCACCACATCGCTTCTGTAATCCTGCCAAAATAATGCATGACATAAATCTAATTATGAGAAAACAGAAAACTCAAATTGAGGGACATTCTGTAAAATAACTGTCCTGTATAATTCACAAGTGTCAATGTGATGGGAGGCAAAGAAAGACTGAGAAATCATTTTTTTAAAAACTAAAAAGGAATGATTAACTGAATGTAACGCATGATTAGGGATTTTCTTTTGTATGATGGACATTAGTGGGACAATTGACAACATCAGAGTAGGCGTATTATTAACATAACCAGTTTAAAAGACATGCAACCAGTGCAGCTACATCAGTGCTATGCTCAAAAGAATCCACATTCAGGGTGAAAATGCTCTTCTGTAATCACCTTGAAATTATTTTATTTATTTGTTTGTTTGTTTATTTGACACAGAGAGAGAAAGCACAACCAGGAGTGGCAGGCAGAGGGAGAGGGAGAAGCAGGCTCCCCAACGAGCAGGAGCCCAGATGCCAGACCATCCCAGGACCCTGGGATCATGACCTGAGCTGGAGGCAGATGCTGAACCACTGAACCACCCAAGTGCCCCATCTTTAAATTCTCTTTTTTTTTTTTTTTTTAAGATTTTATTTATTTATTTTACAGACACAAGTAGGCAGAGAGGCCTACTCTGAGCAGAGAGCCAGATGCAGGGCTCAATCCTAGTATCCTAGGATCATGACCTGAGTCGAAGGCAGAGGCTTTAACCCACTGAGCCACCCAGGTGCCACCCCCCATCTTGAAATTCTTAATTATCTTTGCATTTGTGTTCTGTAAGTAAAACATGATGTAACAACATCCACTGTGCTAAAAAAAAAAAAAAAAAAAAAAAAAACCTTTGGTCTTTTTTTAGCAACTTTTTAGCAACAGGTAAAATGTTAATAGTTGGAGGAATGTAACTTAAAAATATACAGGAATTCTTTGTATAATTTTTGCAATTTGTCCAATAAAAAGAAGGAAACAATCCTATTCTATCTAGCCTACCTCTCAATACTGCTTGTTTTTTAACCTGTGCATAGAGAAGTACAAATACAAAGCTATGAAGGGACCCTGGGTGGCTCCCGTCCATTGAGTATCTGCCTTTGGCTCAAGTCATGATTCCAGAAGTCCCAGGATCGAGCCCTGAATTAGGCTCCCTTCTCAGCAGAGAGCCTGCTTCTCTCTCGGCCCCTCACCCAGTTCATGCTCTCTCTCCCGCTCTGAAATAAAATCTTTTAAAAAAATATATAAAGTTATGAAAAGATGTTATTTTGAAACTTTCAACATCAATTCTTTTAAAGTAATGAATAACTGGAAACAAAAAACTACAGACTTCCAGTTTTTCTTCCCTTACATTTGCAAGAATGCTGATTTAAGCGGTTTTATTTCTCAAAAAGGACATTAAAATTTTTGTATATCTGTCCTTATGTACAAAAATGTAAGTAGATGCTTTCTCTACCTACATCTTTCATTCTGTGATCCTAAATTAAGCTCTGAACTAAGTTTTAATTTTATAAAAGGCTGATTTTAAATAGCTCATTTAAAATACAAAGTTTATGCTTTTTAGAAAGACATTATTAACTTTAAAGATCAAATCACTTTTTATTTTAATAATAAAAAACATAAAAATCAGTGCAATTGTTTTTAAAGCTCCAGTTAAAATATGAATCCATACCTATAAATCATTTTAAAAAGAAAAGATAACCTTGCATTTTCTGGTTCAAATTTTGGTTGAAAGGGGCCTATAGCATATATATATATATATATATATATATATATATATATATATATATGTGCTATTACTAAGAAGAATAAAAATTGAAATAATTTTGTTTATAACTGAAACATTTAGACCTCTACACATTTTTTTTAGGATGCCTTTCTTTCTTTTTGTTCATTTGGACTAGGGTTTTGGAGTTGTGAGTTAATTAAGCCTATAACAATGTCTTAGCTTTATACATACTCGAAAAGAAAGTAAGTGTTATGTATCCAGCATGATAAATATGAAAAGGAAAAGCCTGGGATAAGACAGATACAGTTAAAAAGTTTTCAACAAAATGGTAATTTTTAGTGCCTTCTTTTTTCTCAAAAGCATATCTTTGCTTTTATTAAAAGATAACAGGAAAAGCAATTAATAAATCAGGCAGAGCCAGGCTATGGCAGAAAATGTCAGTATCAGAATTCCACAGCTGAAATCATTATGCATATGACACGTTAAAAAGTCAAGAAGACAAATACAGGAAACTGCGTTATTTAGACTTTAGGTCGATATATGTAAGCTGAGAGATCCACACATTTTATTACTGATTCTTTTAAATTAATCTATAATAATTACTTCAGAAGTCTCATAAGTAAGCTTAATAGCATGTTAGATTTAGCAAGAGGCAATACACTTTGGTATCATCGAAAAGTGGTCTTTTCTTATAGAGATAAAAAAAAATCACACTATCACAAAATTTAGATTGCATACTAGTTTTAAGAATGGTAAAATGCATCAATACTGAACCTTTTGTACTTTATTATATAAATAAAATAATCAACACTAAAATCAATTTCCAATTTAAATACTGGTAAGTAAAGGAATTTTCACAAGGCTTAAAACCAAAAACCAGGCTTCAGGCCAAAGTCAGTCCTCCATACCAGCCAAGGCTGAAAAATAGATGTGGGGCTTCTGGTAACCTACTCTCATAAGCGAGGAATGATCAAATTAATCTCTGCACTCTGCAACCAGGCAAGTCTTTACAAGCAACAGAGCGGGGGGGGGTGGGGGGGGGTGGACAGCAGCTAATACCCCCATGGGTTGCAAATATCCAGGTGCAGGGTCAGTAGTTTAACACAGCCTTCTCCTTGGCCAACAGGGGCCCTATAATAGAAGTAAGGGACAAACTAATAAGCTTGGCACATTTGGAATTCATTGAAGGCAAAGAGAAGGGAAAACCTCCACAAAAAGAAAGCACACAGGATAATGTAATAGTCAATTTAATGTGCTCTTTTAAAAAACCCTTGCTAGACATTATATTTTGTAAAATGTCTCTGAGAATCATAGATCTGTTTTACAAATAGTGCTGGCCCCTTCCTTTTGTTCTGGTAATATCTGATTCTCCTTTCCTTCTCCCTCCGTCCCTTGTCCTATCAACTTTTTCAAAACAGGATGGCAATTCACTATCATGTGCATTTCATGGTTATTTCTCCAGGTACATTCCTTATTGATATACTCTATAAAATGTACGTTATGGGAAACTAATGATAATTTTGGGTCTGTGATTAACAAAAAATTAACAAAAAATTCCCTTTATTTTTTCACTCATTCTCTAATGAATTCATTCATTCAGTTATAGTGTTTAACATTTATACTTGAGAATGCAAGTCAAAGCCAAAAGAATTTTTATAGCTTTAAAACAGGCATTCATGAAATTAATGGTAAAATATGTACATTACATATGAGCTAATCCAGCCTCCTTCGTCTCTTGGGATGTGAATCTCTATTGCCTTTTCCCAATCCTTCAAGGTGTTCTATAATGATGACAGAGAAACTGTTGTAATAGAGTTTGGAAGGTAAAACGAGATACAATGTAAACTAAAAACTGGTTTACACAGCTGCCAGTTTCTTTTGTTTCTTGTGGACAACTCTATGACACCATCAAAATGTTATGAATAAAGAAAAACTGTGAGAACCTCAAAGGAAGTTTCAGGGCTTCATAAGATACAAAGAAAAGAAATAAGAGGATTAATTACTATATTTATTGCATTATACTTTCAGACTTTGTCCAAATCTTAAAGGGCTGGGACTATTCTCTCATTATGGATCTGAGCAAAGAAAAATTAATATGTGTAAAACTAATGACATATCTACTTCTCCAATATCAAAGCAAGTTATTTTTTAAGGATATTATTATTATTATATAATTTTTAATGCAAGTTTTTCCATGTGGCTCTAATCTTGGCTTATAGTTGGAAAAAATATTACCTCAAATTATTTACATCATGAACAATGTAAAATTATAACAAAGTATTATAAGGTTTTATTTTATCAGATTTAGGCACTGAATATAAACTTCATCACTGAAACCAAAGTAGAGTCCTGCTGAATTACCTACATAATTACTTGCCTAGCAATGCACTGCCATAGGAAGAAAATAAAACCTGTACAAATCAGACTAACATAATCACATCCATAACATTCTATTTTGTTATTTTAAATCTGAGTTCGTAATATGAAACCTTGTGCTCTATGACATTTGGTTCCATGAAATGATTTGTGGCATACAGCATACTGTTATTAGCTAAGGAAATACCAATGACATCATTTAGCCATTATAGGAGATAAGCTCACCTATTAAAGAACAATACTAACAGTGTTTTATATTTTTATTAACCTGGCATGTCAAATAAATTGCACAGAATATTTTCTTCTATGAACACATTGTGTGTAGTTAAAATATCTGAACTACACTTGCCTCTCCAAATATGAATGTGTAATATTGCAAAGGTTTGATAAATCCAGTGACCTACTATAGCCACATTATCTATCCTGTTGAATTTCAGTAAATAAGAAAATTTAAATGAGAAAGGAAAAAAAGTAATACAAGTCTGGAAATAACTTTTGTTTAGTAAAGAATGTTATGTATCAACACAGACATATTAGAATTTAAAGCAAAGTTAAAAAAAAAATCTGCATGTTCACCAGAGAAAGTCATCTTAATAAAATGTTGCCTCATTTATTTCCCTTAAATGAACTAGTAATTGACAGTAGCAACATGCGGTCCTTCATTAAATACCACAAGAATCAAGTCATTGGACCAAAATATGAAATGTAGCCATTCAAGTTATTCTCACAAGTAGGGTCAAAAATTACACGACCATAGCAGCACAGGTGGAGGCTATATTGTGCAATGTCTGTTCTCAGCCTTGCATTCAAAGCTTGGCTCTCCCGCATGGTAGCTGTGTGGCCATCCATAAATTATTCCTACTCAGTTTTCTCACCTATACTTGTCTCTTTTTTATTCCTTTTCCTTTTTAAAGTAATCTCTGTGTTCAATGTGAGACTCAAACTTATGACCCCAACATCAAGTGTTGCATTCTCTACCAACTCAGCCAGTCAGGTGCCCCTATTTCTTGTCTTTTTGAGTCTACCCATTCTCAGGTGATAGCTCACTGTGGTTTGGATTTGCATTTCCTTCATGAGGAGGGATGCTGAGCATCCCTTCAGGTGTTTATTGGCCGTCTGGAGGTGTTCTTCGGGAAAATATCTATTTAGGTCCTCTATCCCGTTTTTAGTAATATTTTTTGAGGGGTTGGATTGTATAAATTATTAATATTTTTGGATATTAACTCCTGATTGGAAATATCATTTGCAAATATTTTCTCCCATTCAATAGGTTGCCTATTCACTTTGTTATGGTTCCTTTCGCTATGTAGAAGGTTTTTATTTTGATGTAACCCCAACAGTTTACTTTTGCTTTTGTTTCTCTTGATCTGAGACATATTTAGTGAATAGTTGCTACAGCCAGTGATTTTTTGTGGAAGGTGAAAGACAGTGGTCTATTTTCATTCTTTTGCATGTAGCTGTCTAGTTTCCTACAACCTTTGTAATTACCTTGAAATCTGAAATTGTGATATCTCTAGCTTTGTTCTTATTTTTTTTTTAAGATTTTATTTATTTATTTGGCAGACAGAGATCACAAGTAGGCAGAGAGGCAGGCAGAGAGAGAGAGGAGGAAGCAGGCTCCCTGCTGAGCAGAGAGCCTGATGCGGGGCTCCATCCCAGGACCCTGAGATCATGGCCAGAGCAGAAGGCAGAGGCTTTAACCCACTGAGCCACCCAGGAGCCCATAGCTTTGTTCTGCTTAAGATTGTTTTGACTATTTGGGGTCTTTTGTGATTCCATATAAATATCAGTATTATTTGTTCTAGTTCTATCAAAAATGCTGTTGGTATTATCATAGGGATTGCTCTGAATCTGTAGATTGCTTTGGGCAGTATGGACATTTTTTTTTTTTTTTTAAAGATTTTATTTATTTATTTGAGAGAGAGACAGTGAGAGAGAACATGAGCAAGGAGAAGGTCAGAGGGAGAAGCAGACTCCCCATGGAGCTGGGAGCCCGATGCGGGACTCGATCCCGGGACTCCAGGACCATGACCTGAGCCGAAGGCAGTCGTCCAACCAACTGAGCCACCCAGGCGCCCGGGCAGTATGGACATTTTAACAATATTAATTTTTCTAATCTATGAGCATGGAATATCTTTCTATTCGTTTGTATCATCTTCAATTTCTTCTGTTAGTGTTTTATAGTTTTCAGAGTGCTTTCAGGTCTTTCACTATATCATTCAGTAATTCCACTACTATGGAAGATACTCAAAGAAAATGAAAACACTAATTTGAAAAGATGTGTGAACCCTTATGTTTACTGCAACATTATTAATAATAGCCAATGTATGGAAGCAGTCCAGGTTTCCACCAGTAGATGAATAGATAAATAGATAAAGAAGATGTGGGGTAGGTTAGTATGTAAATGGACTATTACTCAGCCATTAAAGAGAAAAAAATGAGATCTTACAATTTATGGCAGCCTAAATGGACCTACAGGGTATTATGCTAAGTGAAGTAAGACACAGAGAGATAAATACCATATAATTTTACTAATATGTGGCATCTAAAAAACAAAAACAGGGTACCTGGGGGGCTCAGTCATTAAGTGTCTGCCTTCAGCTCAGGTTCTGATCCCAAAATCCTGGGATCAAGTCCCATATCGGGCTGCCTGTTCCTTGGAAAGCCTGCTTCTCCCTCTCCCACTCCCCTGGTTGTGTTCCCTCTCTCGTTGTCTCTCTCTCTCTCTCTGTCAAATAAATAAATAAATAAAATCTTAAAAAATAAAATAAAATAAAAAAATAAGTAGAACAGACCTATAACCATAGAGAACAAATTAATGATTAGTGGGGTGAGGCGGATGGGCAAAATGGGTGAAGAGTGGGAGACAGAGGCGTCCAGTTACGGAATGAGTAGGTCACCAGAATAAAAAGTACAGCACGGAAAATATAGTCCATGATACTGTAATGGTGCTGTACGGTGAGAGATGATAGCTATACTGGTCGGGAGCATAGCATAACATATACCATTTTTTAATCCCTGTGTTGTATCCATGAAAGTAATGTAACGTCATATGTCAGTTAGACTCAAATTTTTCAAAAATAAATAAAAAATATTCTTCCAATCTATGGAAACAAAAAGATCAGCGGTTTCAAGAGGTGGGTCAGGGGGAGAGGTGAGTAGTGGGGCTCAGAGAATTTTTCAGGATAGTGAAATTATCTGCATGGTATTATAATGATGAATATACGTCATTGTACTTTTGTTCAAACCCACATAATATACAACACCAAGAGTGAACCCTAAGATAAGCTTGGACTTTGGGGAATTATAATGTGTCAATATAGGTTCATCCTTGTATTAGGTAAAAGCTAGACATGAGCAGTGGAATAATACCCAGAGGCAGAGTCCCAAGTCCTTGAAAGGGAAGTTAAAACACAAGTTGCGGGGGGCACCTGGGGGGCTCAGTGGTTAAGCCTCTGCCTTGGGCTCAGGTCATGATTTCAGGATCACATCAGGCTCTCTGCTCAGCAAGGAGCAGAGAGAGCTTCAACCTCTCTCTGCCTGTCTCTCTGCCTACTTGTGATCTCTCTCTCTGTCAAATAAATAAATAAAATATTTTTAAAAATTAAAAATAAAAGAAACACAAGCTGGAAGCAAGGACAGTGATAAATAAGTTACCTATTAAAAAACCAGGGGCACAACAACCTGACCTTATGGCTTCTAAGACCTTGGGGCTGACAGATCAAGAGCAACAGGTGCAGAACATACACTCTCCTCTTCCACATCTGCTTCAGGATAACCTCTGGACTCATTATAATGCGTATGCATTGTGGGTCTCTACCCCCCATCTCCTTAGAGAAAGGCTGCCATGACAGTTATAGTAGAAACCTTGGAGGGTCAAAAACTCCCCTTCCCAAGCTGTGGGGGAAATCTCCCAAAGGACTGGAAATAGCAACCATTAGAGACCACCCCATTATAGAGCACTGCTCTTCCCGGGCCAAAGATACCCAATAATACCCTGTTCCAAAACAACCTAGGGCCAACTGCCTCTCAAGAAACCTGCCAGCATTCCCACCTTTAGAATGTACTTTCACTTTAATAACCTGCTTTGTGCTTGCAACTTTCCTTCCGGTTGTCTTTATTTCAGTGCAGGTCTCCCACATACACCTTCTCATGGGAAATCCAAAGACCCAGACCTCCATTCACACAAGGCAGACTCTCCCACTGGTATGTATATACCACTCCGGTGGTGGCCTGTTTGATACGGGGAGGCTCCTGTGTATGTGGCGGGGATGGGGTATGTGGGAAATCTCTGCCTGCCTTTCAATTTTGTTGTAAACCTAAAACTGCTCTGAAAAAAAAAAAATGAAGTCTTCAATAAAAAGTAAAGGGAATATCTATATAGATAGATAGATATCTATATCTTTATTCTGGGTTATCTATCTATCTATCTATCTATCCCAGAATAAAGAAGTATTAAACATGGTTCTAAACTTTCTCAGGTAAGCTGTTTCAAATTCAACTAAATAAAGTTTATAGACTGTGGACTCCTTCCTATATTTCTGCAGACCAAAAAGAAAGTAAGTTGCAATTATAAAAGTGCAAGGTACCATTCCCCCTCGCAGTTGGGGAGCTGTTCGAAGGACTACGGAAACATGCCCCCTATAATGACAGGGGACCTTTTTTTTTTACAAACTGCTTCTTTTTGATAGGACACTTCTAGTCTCCGGAGAGGACTTCTATGAATGAATGTATCAGGCTAAGTTCTTTTTTTTTTTTTTTAATGCATTATATATATATACATATATATATTCTTTATTATTATAATGTTCTCAAAAATATTATTCCTTTCCTCAAAGAACTTATTTCAGTTTGCAGTTACACATTAATTCATGTCTCGGTCAATACAGTATAAATAGCAAAGTAGCAGAAACTTTCTGATTAATAAATATATCTATATATAGTAACCAGAACAAAACCTGGTAGAGAGTAGGTGTTATGGACTGAATTGTGTTCTTCTAAAATTCACACATGGAAGCCCTAACCCCCGCCATGTGATTGTATTTGGAGATGGGGCGTTTACAGAAGTAAATAACATTAAATATGGCCATAGGGATAAAGCCCCAATCCAACAAGATTAGTGTCCGTATAAAAGAAAAACCAGAGAGCTCACTCCCTCTATTACTCTCTCCATACACATGTATGGAGGAGAGGCCATGTAAGGACATAGTAAGAAGACAGTCCTCTGCAAGCCAGGAAGAGAGATTTCACCAGCAACCAAACAGGCACCTTGAGATGGGACTTCTAGCCTCCAAGACTGTGAGAAAATACATTTTTCTTTGTTTCAGCAACCCAGAGTGTTCTTTTGTTACGGCAGCCTAACCGAGCTAATACAGTAGGCAACCAAAAGGATGTGAATGAATGAATAAAAGTAAGGAGGGGGCCTCTTTCCCCTCAATTCACTTTTCGTAACAAAGAACAGTAGCATTTAATATAACTTTCTGGCATCTGCCAGCCTTTATTCATTCTGCTAACGGGAAAAAAATGACTTCTGTAACCGATGAGTTCTAGGAAAGGAACATGACATAGCCAGCTCTTTCCTTTTTCCCTCTCTCATCTGTGGGCAGCTGGATGCACACAAGAGACACAGATGCTGGTGTGTTATACTAGACCATAAATCTGACACTGGCATCGCCCTACATGGAGAGGAATATATGTATCCTGATGAGTGTGAAACTGCTTAATTCTGGGATGCAACATTAGGGAGCATGGCAGCCATCTGTATAAGTTACATTCTCCAACCACTTTATTAACATTTCGACCTCTTTCTAAATTTCTGTCTAGCTTTCAATTTGCTTAAAACTCACATGCAAAAAAAAAAAAAAAAAAAAAAAAAAAAAAGCTGTTAATTGGACCTCTGAAATCTGCATAGATGAAGTTACAATTGTTTCAAAATAAAATGGATCATCAAATATTCAAATGACCAATGGAAACTGTATAGAATTTTAAAATGTAATTTTGAATGCATAATGTTTAGTATTTAAGTATGATTTTTATCATGCAGGTAGACAACATACTTTGAATGCTGATAAATAACTTCATCACCAGAAACACACAGAAAGATAAAAATTAAAAAAAAAAAAAACAGGGTTTGAGAAATGACAACCCAAGAGACTGATCTGCCACTCTATTTTTATATGTCCCACAAACTAAGAATTTTTTTTTTTACATTTTATAATAGTTGGAAAAAATCAAAACAAGAATATTTTATGACATTTACAAGTTATATGTACTTTACTCAAGATTTTGAGTGGCCATTGAACTTTTATTTTTCAAGATTTTTTTTTTTTTATTATTTATTTCTTTGACAGAGCAAAAGAGTAAGAACAGGACCACAAGCAGGGGGAGCATAGGGAGAAGCAGGTTTCCTGTTGAGCAAGGAGCCCTACTTGGGGCTGGATCCCAAGACCCAGGAATCATGACCTGTGCTGAAGATATATGCTTAACCGACTGAGCCAACCAGGCGCCCCTCCACTGAACTTTTATTGGAACACAACTAAATTCATTTTTTAGCATCCTTCCTATAGCTGCCTTTGTACTACAACAGCAGAGTTCAGCAGTTAACATGGAAAGGGCATGTCCTGCAAAGCCTAAAAATGTTTACTACCTGGCCCTTCATAGAGATAGTTCACTAACCTCTGCAACAGACAAATGGTCTATTAAATTATGCTTGATTTTAATGTCTGACCCACTGGCATTCATCCATGACTAAGTATTAACAGAAGAATACTTCATCTATGTTATCTTATTTGAATATATGTTACAAGTCACTGAACTACTTCATAAGAAACATTAGTCTGATCAGCATTTTCTATACTTAGAAATGAAAATGTAGAATAATCTTTGTCCTTACTTTTACTAACTCTCAGCAAAAATGTCACTAGCTCATATGCTCCTTGAAACATATAAATATATGTAAACATATTATAAACATATATATATTATAAACATATAATGACAAACTTAGCATAACTAAGCCCCTAATAGATGCTCAATAAAGCATCAATATAATAAGTGAAAAGTTTCTTATCTCAGAGGCCTCTTCTATTCCTACGGCACAAATATTCCTCACTCAACATGAGTGTGTGTGTGTGTGTGTGTGTGTGTGTGTGTATTTCTATGCAACATTGGTTTTCCAATATATACTAAATATTACATTTCAAGCAAAAGTGAGACAGGAATGTATTATCCCCATTCTTGAGTAAAATGTATTCTTCAGAAAATGTTCTCCACATACATTTTTACCTTTAGTGATCAGAATCTTCAACTACCTTTTACTATTACAACCATTTTATGCTCCAGTGTACTACATGCCTTGAATTAGTCTTTCTTGCTGTGATTCTTTTCATGATGATAAAAATGAACGTAAAAAAAATGGAGCTTTAAACAACTGTCTTAACCCAAATATTCAAAATGAAAGATTATAACAAAAACCCAGAGCTACAACTCTACATATTTAAAAAGTTTTTCAGTTTAAAAAAAAAAAAAACACCTCTCCCACATGAATTACCATGAGTTTCCTGAAGTCAGATTCTGCAGATCTTTTAAAAATGAAAATAAATTGAATACATTAAAAAATGCAAAAGGTGCTATAAAAATAATCATTCAAAACCTAATGAAAATACATCAGCCACATGAGAGTTACAACAGACCTTTCAGTGTACTGCACAAGCACGTGACATACTATTAAGCAAATATAATTAAGGACAAGGGAGCTGGACTTTTTTTTTTCTTTTTTTTTTTTGGTAACTTTAGCTGCACATATGGAGCATTTTGTTTCACTTCTGGTTTACTTTCTATTAATCAAAGACCCCCACTGTAATGCCTTCACACAGGGTTCAGTGTTGTAGTTACCATGGAAACCATAATTCTGAATGTCCTAACTTGTGTGATTAAAATTTAACACAAAGTAACATTGATAGTCTCCCTCATTTCCACTACCACCAATATCCAATTCTAATTAGCAGCACAATAACTGGTTTGGAGGGAATAAAGAGCTCTGACTACTATAGCCTCACATTGCCAGTCATTCACAGGGAATCTCATGGACAATATATAGTGATGGGTTCTCTTTTACAAAATGCTAGCTTTAAACAGAGGAATTATTTCTACTTGACGTTCCACACTCCTCTAAAAAATAAAATATATCATTTTCTCCTGACATATTATAAGAATTTTTAAAATTTATATTTAACGTGCCTGTTCAACTGCAACAAAAGCTTTTTATAATGGTATAATATACTAAGACAATAAAAAAACGATATGACATTTTAATTCCCCAAATCTACTTGGAATAATTATACTCATTTCTATAATTGTTACAATGGTCTCCTCAACATGGAATTAACCCTTCTAGATATATTAATCATTAAGCTTCGACATATGCAAAACCGTTCTATTTAACTGACACTTAAAAATCCATGGGATCTTTTCCCTTTTCATTCTTTTTTTTATGAGTACACTAATAGGAGCTGATAAACTCAATACTCCATTAAAAAAATATATGCTCTCTTGTTGATTATTTTGATTTGCAGAAGATTATATTGTTTCAGGGGCACCCTTGCTCTGATAATGTGTTCTGGTTCTCATCGCCTATGCTTATAACTAAGCATTAATTTATTGCATTAGTCAACACAACAGCTTAAATTTGGAAATTATACTGTCATTATGACCGAGCTTCTTGTCTCACTTATTATATATAAGAGCAAACATGAATGACATTCCTCCCCACTCCTAAAATCCCAAAAGGAAGATTTAAGTTTACACAGTAAGAGGGGGAGGTTTTAAATATTAAACATTTAAAGTCTGGACGATATCTTAGTCATTAAGTCCAATGCTCTCAATTTTTAAAGTAGAAATTGAGGCCCAATGAAGTTAAATGATATCCTTAATATATCCAGTAATAGAGCCAGTACTAGTTGGGTTAAAGTACTCATTTAGCATTTTTATTCATTCACCACACAAAAGTGACATTTCTATTATTAGTTGGCAGCCTTTTTCTACTTTTAATTATAAACGTAAATACCTTAAAAATATAAAGCATATATAGTATTTATAAAATAGTTATTGAAAATTAATGAAATTAACACAAACAAATGAACTAGGGATATATTAATAATTTTCCTTTACATTATTGTCTAATATTGATATATGTCACTTAAATATTTAATTTTATATTGGAAATAAGCTGCTCTTACAATTACATCATAAGCCATATAATGCACTTTTAAAGTCATTGTTAAACTAGTCAGCAGTGCCCTAATATTAGTTCCTAATATGAAAAATATCTTAAAAATCGTACCTATTCATTAGTCTTACATAGTCCATTTAATGCTATTTATTTATTTATTTATTTATTTATTTATTTTTATGATGCTATTTATTTATTAGTAAGGACCTGGCTATTAAGTAAGGAATTTTTACTTCAAATATCATTTTCACATTTGAATAAATAATAATTTTAGTAATGTCTGAATATGGACAATTTCTATTTCTGTATACTTTCTACGTACAAGTAAAGGATTGTCCTCTCCTATAAATGGTCCATTCAGAACTTTTATTTCTCATTAGAATATGTGAATACATTCAAGTTGCCCTAGTATAAGTTATTCTTTCCTTTTCCGCAAAAAAGAATGAAGGCGAGAAAAGGACTGGTGCAGGGAATGTGCAGAGGGAGACAGGATTAGGGAGACAGTTATGGAAAGAAAAAAAGAACATGCAAAAGAGAAGAGGAGAAAAGAGCTTTCCTTTATTTATATTTTCTCTACATCAAGTCTGATACAGTTATTTAAATAAGTACTTTAAAGATCCCTTGAATATGTCAGTTCATATTTCAGGAGTATACCAAGTAAGGCAAACATGTAAAATTTACTTTAAAAAAAAAAAAAAAAGCATTTTGTATTAGGGGCTCCCTAAATGGAGCTGGAGAATAAGAGTGTACATAGTAAGCCAAAAAGATAGAGTGATTAGTCAGAAGAGGCATAGTAAAGATTTTATTTTTCTATGTAATTGTGAATCACATTAACACTGATAGACAGGATTATCATAAATTAAACTCGCTAAACAAGTCTGGACGAAGACTTTAAATACGAAATTCTTTACTGTGCTTGAAATATTAAAAGATGAGAAAAAAGATAAAGTAATCTCAATTTAAAAATTACATTATTCAGGTTAAACTATGGTGCAATTTACTGTCAATAAATTTATTGGCTATTAATTCTCACTCCATGATCATTTAATAAAAGGTCTACTAAAATGGGTATTTTCAATCAATCAAAATCCAAAATTCAAAGCTAAAATCCCACTGTTTCTATCTTTAGCGTTTCAAAGGCTGCTTCTGCATTAATAAACTACATCAACTATTCCTTGATTTTAATTGCTAGACACATCAACAAAGGGCATTGACAAATTTTCAGAACTGTAGTTTCTGTAAAACGTTGTCCAGTGATTTTTTTTTCTCAAGGTAAAATACATCAAAACTAATATCGTGCTGTTATTTCATCAGTCAGGTTATTGGATGTGACGAAGACTTCTAGAATATTAGGAAGAGTGGTTTACTCCAGAAATTTCAAGAGACCATCTACTTACAAGGTCCAGATTTTCTTCCCTGTTCAAAACATGGTGTGGTGATGGTGCTTCACTGACTAATTCATTAATCCTATATTCCATTTCTACGATTACACACTCAAAACGTCTGTACAGTAAATTACAAACAAGAAGCAGAATCTTTAATATAAACTTAAAAGTTTCTTCTTTGAAAAAATAGGATTTTTAAAGAGATTCAATATACCACTGTGGATCCTACAAAAATGAATTACTATTTTCAAATCTTTTATGGGAGATTTAGCAGCTCCTATGGTTATTCAAATTTTCCCAAGATAGGTACTTAGACGTAGCACTAAGAAAATACAAGAAACAAAACAGGACTCATCTCAACCAGCATCAGAAACACTGCCCTTCTAGCTCTGTAGTACAAAAGAGGGAGGAGGAAAAGTTGGTGAGGACATAGATAGGAGCTAACTAGAAATTGAGAGGGAGAAAGATGTTGTGAAAAACACAATTCTCTGGAGCATTAAGGTGGTCTCTAGAGGTTTTAAAAATCAGGACCTCCAGAGATCATGTGCTTCCACATTTTCACATCCTCACATTTGCCTCACTGCCCTTTCGGATATCTTTTTGACTATGGGTATCTAATGCCAGCCAGACCACAGCCATGGAGGGTAACTCTGCATTAGTTACATCTGTCCTGTTCCTTAATGTCTTTTGCAATTTTTTTTTGAAATTCAAAAACTTTTTTGAAAAGACAGCAAATTCTTACGTGGGGGAAAAAACAAAGGCTATATTAATATGCAACATAGAAAGGCCTGTAATGAAAAGTCCTAACTTTATCTAATTTTGTAATAATTGCTACATGATGTAATGATTCCATGACATTCCCTATAAAAATGAACTAAAGGGTCGCCTGGGTGACTCAGTCAGTTAAGCAAGCGTCTGCCTTGGGCTCAGTTCATGATCCCAGGGTCCTGGGATTAAGTCCCACTTTGGGCTACTTGCTCAGCGGGGAGCCTGCTTCTCCCTCTGACTACTGCTCCTCCTGCTTGTATGTATATGAACATGCACTCTCTCTCTTTGTCAAATAAATAAATAAAATCTTTAAAAAATAAAAATTAAAAATTAAAAGACTAGAAACTGCATTATTATGTATATTTTAGAATTCTAACATTATATTGAAAATTAATAATGAAATATAAATCTTTATTCTACTAAATCGATTTTCCATTCCTCTCAATAGTAACAGTAATAATATCTTCCTTATATATTAATAAATGATTAAATAAATTACATGAACATTCGTTCCATAGTGCATAGGACATAATAGATATCTAATGATATGAATTTGAATGTGATGAGTATCCAAAAAAACAATCAAAGTACTATCCAAATAGATGTTATTGGGGTCAACTTATACATTAATTTATGAATGGGAAAATATGGGGGTTCATAGTAGATTTATGATAAGTTCATTATACATTAATATAACAACAATAAAGGTTTCCCTCTTGGATGAGTGATTTGCATGTCACAGAAAAGGCAGTGATTGGGAAAGCCCAAAGTGTGCTGGTGACTCTTGGTATTTCCCCAACTACATGTTGTCAGAGATCAAAGTGCTTCAAATGATAAAATACTCAAAACTCAGTTCAAATCCGTCAAGTCGGCAATAATTTTCCAATGTAAGTCAAAACAGGAATCTCTCCTTCCAGAGTAACATAACAAATATGTTCAGTGTAACCTGATATATTTGTATTCCCGTAAAAGCTTTTACATACTAAATTTTGGTTGATGTAGGACATTATCAAGGATAGTAAATTAAAATCTTTAATATCATTAATGACAGAAATAGGCCAACATTAAAATTGTATTTGTATTCTAAATATATTAAACATGAAGAGACATAAATGACATAAATAAATATATGAAAAATCTAATGCTATTTTATTAATTTTAAACCTTGTTAAAATTTCACTTTCTGCTACAGCTAAAGATAAAAGAATTTTGTTACCGGATATCATATATGTACAGGAAATGTGTCAAGTATTTGGGTGAAATGCACAATGTAGATAACACTTGACAAATAAACCTTTTCCCTTTTTAGCCAAACAGGCTATAATAAATGCAATTTGAAATATGTATCTCAATTCAGATGTGGTCTTCAATCTATGGTGAATAGTTTGGTGGAGACTCCATTAGTTCATTATCCCTTGTTTGTATATTAACATAAGCAAAGTGTGTGCTCTCAGAAAATGGAATTAAAAAACCTATTAGTGTTATTCTTCCTAAACAGTTGAATTATTCTCCTACATATCAATATTTTCCAAATTTTATTCAGTATTAAATTTTTGCTTCATATTCTAACTAAAGTCCACACCCGTCAAAACAGCTTCAGGTTTTTACCATTCTTTATCTATTTCAAATGGGTTATATTGATACTTTTTAAATGAAAGCTTTAATGTGTTGTGGTATTTTGCTGAATGGATTTAACAACCTGTTGTAATCTTCATATTTTTTTCTACTTATTGTATATACTTAGCCTAAAAGTATGTTTTATCTGTGGCCAAGAAATAGTCCAGTACAGTGGAGCAAACTTACCAGAAATGATCTGTACAGCCTTTTGACCAAGGATAATTTTTCAGAAGGTTAATCTCAAGCAAAGGTTTTATAATACACTTCCTCCATGTTGCATCACCACTTCCTCATATCAGGGAGATGGGGGCTTAAGTGGGTAGGAGAAGAATAAATGAAACAAGATGGGATTGGGAGGGAGACAAATCATAAGTGACTCTTAATCTCACAAAACAAACTGAGGGTTGCTGGGGGGAGGGGGTTTGGGAGAAGGGGGTGGGATTATGGACATTGGGGAGGGTATGTGCTTTGGTGAGTGCTGTGAAGTGTGTAAACCTGGTGATTCACAGACCTGTACCCCTGGGGATAAAAATATATGTTTATAAAAAATAAAAAATTAATTATAATACACTTCCTCTGCTCTTTTATTATTAGCAATTCTTTTCAAAGGCGGTAGCAGAGAGAATTACTGCTACAATATTTACTAATAAATCTATAGTGATAAGAAGCATTATTTGCTCTGGATATTTATATAAGCTGAGAATAAATGTCAAACTCTCATTTTCAAATATTTATCACTAGATTATCCATAAACAGATAACTGAAAAATATTGCTAATTCATTGCATTTAATCAGGAATGAAATTAAATTGAAATGAAAAAGAAATCTATTAAAGCTTTTATGTGTGAAAGAGTTAATAACACCAACAATTTCTCTACTCATGGCTGAGAACTCTGTGACACAATATAACAAAAAGTGTTTGTTTACAAAATTCAGTTTCTTCAAATTTACAATTGAGAGTTTATATGATTATACATGCATCACCACCAAGTTTTATAAAAATCTAGCCATTCACAATTTTTGGCAACAAAGCCAGCAAACAACTGCTTGCTTCCATTACACTTGTAAGAGGCAATTTAAGAAGTTACTCCCCAGGAATTAAATTTTATGGATAAACACTTTTAGCTAATTGCATTATTGTCCTCAGAACATTGAAGACAGCACTAAGCCAAACCAAGAAATCCAATTTATTTGTTTCTTTTTTTTTTTTCTTTAAGCAATTAAATTCTCTCCCACTAACACATTTTAGGACTCAAGAAAAAAATGTATATACTCTATATTACATGGATTGGAAAGATAAAAAAGAAAGTTTTATTTTATTATAAAATGTATGTTTTAAAGAAGGAAAAAAATGTGGTCCCCCTGGGCTGAATAAATTCTCTATGTATATATTTCAAAAGTATATATGGAAGTGCGGTGAAGAGAGTTCATCATTTGAACTTTCATTAGTGCTGACACCTCCCTTATTTGCTAACAGTTTACAGAATACTGTAGCCGTCAGTTGTAGCCTCCATGCAATGTTTTTTTTTTTAATCTGATTGTTTTACTTCACCTTTAAAGCATCTCCCACACTTTCAAAACCTACTGTTCTTTAAAACAACAGTATCCCAATAATAATTTACAATTAGGTCTCTACAAAATACATAATACTGTAAAAAGGATCTCTTCCTATATCCTTCGATTCCCTCTAAGTATCTTTACCTAATATTCTATTACTCTGGAAAATGGTAATCCTCCCAAACAGAAGATTCCTCAGTGTCTAATGAGTACTCTGGCCATGTCATGACTATTCTCTTAGAATGCCCATCCTCTGTTTTCAGTAATAAAATCCTCTCATATGCAGCCAGTTCTGCAAAGCTTTCCCAAGGCCTTTTATTCAGAATTAATTACTTCCTCTTCTCATGCTTTACTGTAGTACTTAGCATATCGTGATATAGCTAGTTGTACACGTTTCTGTATCCCCAGCTAGACGTCTGATTTTCTTTAGGTTAGGACAGCATTATCACTCAAGAACACAGCAGAGTCTTATACACGCCAGATACTAATATAATACATACTAAATGACTTTAAAAAGAAATTAAAATTAATGTGTTTTAATCTTCATTCTTCTGAAAGATTTATGACATTCCTTAGCCTTGGAAATATGTTACCTCATGAAGTAGTAGTTATTCTGCACTAAGCATATGCAACCAAGGATGGTATTTTTAAGATCAGTCTCCTCTTCTTTTGAGTATTTAAGCTTTATTTCAAAAAATACATATTTACTGAAAACTGAGAATTTATTATGAAACATAAGTTTCATAATTAAGCAAGGCAATAATGAAATTTCTATTGACTTTTTTTAGAAATTCGAGAAAAAATTTCAAATGTAATTCACAACACGGTCATGTAATTCTAAAACATAAGAATATGAATTACATTTACTCATATTTACCTAATATAAAACAAAATCCAGAACTTTTCAAATTATTAAAACTTTGAAAAACAGGAAGATTAATAGTTCCATAATATTCAAGCTTCCTGGAACACTTACTGGAATTTTTTTTCAAAACATCAAATCTAGGTGCCCCTGGGTGTCTCAATCAGTTAAACAACTGCTTTCGGCTTGGGTTATGATCCCAGGATCCTGGGATCAAGCTCTGTGTCCAGCTCTGTGTCCAGCTCCCCACTCAGCTTGGAATCTGATTCTCCCTCTCCCTCTGCCTCTCCCCCTGCTTGTGCTCTCCTCAAATAAATAAATAAAATCTTTAAACACAAACATACACACATATACCGTAACTTTTTTTTTAATTGTACGTACTATTTAAAGTTTTTAAAAATGTATTGTACTTATCCTTGCCTCCTGACAAATTATACTAAACATACACACAAACTTTTTCTTCTCAATGATCCAAGAGCATCACAGAATTGCAGCATCCTATTTTTTTAAAGCAAGAAGGTCCTTTATGGATAATCTAGTGCTGCCCTCACTAATTGGACAAATGAGAATACTACAATCCAGAGAGATTATATGACGTTCCCTGGGTCTCACAGCAAGTTAATGGCAAGACCAGGTCTAGAATAAAGGTAACCTGAACCAGAGATCTTCCTAATAAAAACCACATTTGTAAAATATATGTAATTCAAAGGCTCTAGATACATACAGAAACTATGCTCTGGCATATACTAATCCAGACTGCTCTATTTACTAAAATTTTTATAAATGACTTTTAGTGGTTATGTGGTCCCTACCCTTAATATATAATGTCAAAAATCATAGTTAGTTTTTAGTATTTCTATTCTTGTATAATTTGGTACTGCTAATCTGCTGGGTCTTCAATGCCAGATGACCAAATTTGTCATTACTTACTATAAACTATTTTCTCATGAGGCTCATTTCTTTTTCTTTTTTTTTTTAAGGATTTTATTTATTTATTTGACAGAGAGAAAGAGAGGTCACAAGTAGGTAGAGAGGCAGGCAGAGAGAAAGACAGAAGCAGGCTCCCTGCTGAGCAGAGAGACCAACACGGAGTTCAAACCCAGGACCGCGAGATCATGACCTGAGCCGAAGGCAGAGACTCAACCCACTGAGCAACCCAGGTGCTCCAAGGGTCATTTCTATGTAAAAAGCACTTCTATGTAATAAGCTTCAGTTAGAATAAAACAGCCGAATATTGCATCCAGTGCAGAAACAGTTAAGCTTTAGTTTTTTTTGTGGTTAGTTGCTTTAGAGTAATTTACTAAAGAATAAAAGATCCAGGGATGCCTGGGTGGCTCAGTGGGTTAAAGCCTCTGCCTTCAGCTCAGGTCATGACCTCAGGGTCCTGGAATCAAGACCCACATCAGGCTCTCTGCTCAGCAGGGAGCCTGCTTCCTCCCCTCTCTCTCTGCCTACCTCTCTGCCTACTTGTGATCTGTCTGTCAAATAAATAAACAAAATCTTAAAGAAAAAAAAAGACCCACTCCTAAAGAAAAGTGAAAATTATCATGGAACGAAAAGTCTTAAAAGCAGCGTTTTCCACTTAAATGATATAATTTCCCTATGTAAATTCAGACCAGCAAAAACAGATCCTGACATAGTCTAGTATTAAAAAAATTAATAACTTAGCAGTTGAAGAAGACAGATTTCTGCACAACATCAATTTAAGTAATAACGGTAGCACTTAAAATAGAAATAATATAGAAAGAGGACCAAATTCCAATACGACGAAATAAAATACAGGAATAATTTTAAAATCATGTGTATGCACTTAACCAGGTAACCAAGCAATCCAACTGTTAGGTATATAACTCAGAGAAACGAAAATTTCTGTACACACAAACACATACAACTTATGAATGTTTATAGTAATATTATTTTCATCAAAAACTAGAAACAATCCAAATGTGGATAAATGAACTGTGAGACATCCATACAGCAGAATACTGCCCAGCCATAAAGAAGAAATAAATTATTGATATACTCAAAAAACAAGGATGAATCTCAAAGATGTTATGAAAAGTGAAAGAAGTCAGTCTTAAAAGACTGCTCATTTACATAACATTCCAAAAAAGCTAAAAATATGGACTGAAGTATTACAGAATAAAGAACAGATTAGCAGTTGCTAGGAGTTACAGATAGAAGCAGGGAATGACTACAAAGGGAGAGCATAAGAAAATTTTGAGGTTATAAAACTATTTTGTACCCGACTTATCGTGATGAAAACACAATTCTATACAAGTCTTACTCTCAAGGAATTGCACACAGAATACAAAACAAACAAAAACCTATAAGCATAGATGGCTAGAAAAAGTATATAGGCAGATAAATAATAGACATGGTTGCATATGTATATACATTCATTAAAATTCCTCAAATATTTGCAATGGCTAATATTAAATATATGTACTCAGTAAAAAGTTTTAAATGCACATGCCTAATTTAAAAAGTCACGAACAAATCATTCTCTGGAAAGAAAAAAAAGGAAATAGCCAATAATGAGATTTTTTTTAGCTTTTAGCCATGGCACAAAATCACAATCTATAAATATTTATAGCGTAGAGCTGATTTCTCTCTTTCAATACAGCATCCCTGATTCGGGCAGAAATGAGAAATCTTTCTTGAACCACCATAATATTTTTTTTTCACCACCATGTATTAAAGGCAGCAGTGAACAGATTTAAATGAAAATCTGGTAAAGTACAAGTATCAGGACACAAGATTCTATCCAGGCCACTCCTAATTCAGGGTTTATTCATAAAAAAAAAAAAGAAATAACAGGGGTGCCTGGGTGGCTCAGAGGGTTAAGCCTCTGCCTTCAGCTCGGGTCATGATCTCAGGGTCCTGGGATCGAGCCCCGCATCGGGTTCTCTGTTCAGCAGGGAGTCTGCTTCCCCCTCTCTCTCTGCCTACTTGTGATCTCTTGCTCTCTCTGTGTCAAATAAATAAATAAAATCTTAAAAAAAAAAAAGAAGAAGAAGAAGTAACAGAACATAAACATGAACATCACAACCTTCTCAGAGATCTGACTGGACTAGTACTTTCACATACCAATGGCATTCAAGGTTAACTACAGAAGTAAAACGCTGAATATTCATCCATGCCATTCACTCTCACCTCGTCTTTTTGTCTTATCTTCAAAGTACCAAAGTACCAAATTAAAGAACATGTTCAAGATGGAAAAACTGAAGAGTTCTGTTTCCAAAATGAGGGTGGTCACTACCTTGTTTGCCACAGCAGGAAAAGGAAAGGTATTTGAAAAAGGCAGAGACTACCAAAATTTTTTTTATTTTTTATAAACATATATTTTTATCCCCAGGGGTACAGATGTGCGAATTGCCAGGTTTACACACTTCACAGCACTCACCAAAACACATACCCTCCCCAATGTCCATAACCCCACCCCCTTCTCCCAAACCCCCTCCCCCCAGCAACCCTCATTTTGTTTTGTGAGATTAAGAGTCACTTATGGTTTGTTTCCCTCCCAATCCCATCTTGTTTCATTTATTCTTCTCCTACCCCCTTAAGCCCCCATGTTGCATCACCACTTCCTCATATTAGGGAGATCATATGATAGTTATCTTTCTCCATTTGACTTATTTCGCTAAGCATGATATGCTCTAGTTCCATCCACGTTGTCGCAAATGGCAAGATTTCATTTCTTTTGATGGCTGCACAGTATTCCATTGTGTATATACACCACATCTTCTTGATCCATTCATCTGTTGATGGACATCTAGATTCTTTCCATAGTTTGGCTATTGTGGACATTGCTGCTTTAAACATTCGGATGCACGTGCCCCTTTGGATCACTACATTTGTATCTTTAGGGTAAATACCCAGTAGTGCAATTGCTGGGTCATAGGGCAGTTCTATTTTCAACATTTTGAGGAACCTCCATGCTGTTTTCCAGAGAGGTTGCACCAGCTTGCATTCCCACCAACAGTGGAGGAGGGTTCCCCTTTCTCCGCATCCTCGCCAGCATCTGTCATTTCCTGACTTGTTGATTTTAGCCATTCTGACTAGTGTAAGGTGATACCTCATTGTGGTTTTGATTTGTATTTCCCTGATGCCGAGTGATATGGAGCACTCTTTCATGTGTCTGCTGGCCATCTGGATGTCTTCCTTGCAGAAATGTCTGCTCATGTCCTCTGCCTATTTCTTGATTGGATTATTTGTTCTTTGAGTGTTGAGTTTGCTAAGTTCTTTATAGATTTTGGACACTATTCCTTTATCTGATATGTCGTTTACAAATATCTTCTCCCATTCTGTCAGTTGTCTTTTGGTTTTGTTAACTGTTTCCTTTGCTGTGCAAAAGCTTTTGATCTTGATAAAATCCCAATAGTTCATTTTTGCCCTTGCTTCCCTTGGTAAATGGCAAGCTTTTATCAGACATTTAAAATACAATATGTATGGGGTGCCTGGGTGGCTCAGTGGGTTAAGCCTCAGCCTTCGGCTCAGGTCATGATCCCAGAGTCCTGGGACCGAGCCCCGCATCAGGATCTTTGTTCAGTGGGGAGACTGCTTTCCCCTCTCTCTCAGCCTCTCTGCCTACTTGTGATCTCTCTCTCTCTGTCAAATAAATAAAATCTTTTACAAAAATAAAATACCACATTTAATAATGATTAAAGGAAGAAGATCAGGACACAAGTAAACTGACATCTCATAAAAGTAGAAGTCGAAAGTAAATTTTAACAAAACATATCAAAAACTTTTTTAAAAAGTCATAAACTAGTACAAGTAATTCTACCACTAAAAATCTATTCGAGGGAATAATCACTTAAATACAAAAAATGTATAAAATATGTATCTCAGTAGAATTTATGATAGACAAAATGTAGTAAGATGACAGTAAAAAGGTAGTTACATAGGTTTTTATCCTCATATATGTGTATATCTATTTGTTTATTTAAAAGATAACCATGAATATACACTAAAATGCTGACCATGGTTTCCTCTGGTTATGGGACTATGGGTAATATTAATATTCTCTCTTTGCAAAACTTTCTAAATTTTCTATAATGAGTACGCATCACTTTTACAATATAAAATCTGATTAACATTTTTAAATTATTAAAATTTGAATACTTTTAAGATATAAAAATTTTGACAAAAATGTTTAGTGAATAAAGCTATGTTTACCAAAAATACAAATCCACAGATATTAAGTTACCTGTTATAACTGATTTAGCCTTTGTAAAACTCTATTAAAAAAGGTTTGGAGACCCTGAGTGGTTCAGCCATTTAAGTGTGTGCCTTTGGCTCAGGTCATGATCCCAGAGTCCTGATATGGAGCCCCACATCTGCCCCTCACCCCGCTCATGCTCACTCTCTCTCTCTCTCTCTCTCGTTCTAGCTCTCAAATAAATAAATAAATTTTTTTTTAAGTTTTTATTTTCATTTTTCGTGAAAAAATACTACCTGTTTTTTTGTACATACTCTATTTTGTGTTTACTGCTTCATGGCCCATTCTGTAGTTTAAGTAGTGGCTGACAACTTTTGCTTTGCTCATCTGACTGGCAGCTATCATTTGAATGCCAGACTTATCTTTATGCAAATTTCCAAAGGTCACCATTTATGCATGTAAATTCTGAAGGGCACTAACTCTACAGCTGACAGATTCTGACAGCCACTATATCTCCAGGAATGGAATAAGCAGGGATGACTGTCTGAATAATTAATGTGCTTTTACTCTGCCCATGGCCAGTTTTTACATCCTACACTTTTTGACTGGTTTTGAAATTAATTAGAAAATTTAATTTCATAGCAAACCAAAACTTTCTTTCTAATTTCTATAAACAAATAGAAAAATGAGACAATTAATGACCCCCGGTCCAAGGTGTTACATGAGTAGCAATCACTGTTATCTAGAGATAAAAATTAATATCTAGCTATGAATGTTATTTCTGTAAAAAAAATTAATTATTATTATTGTTTAAAAAACACACAAAGAAAGCTCTATAAAGATTAGTAAATGGTGACACCAGCACTGGGTTATCACTTCCAACCTGAGTCTCATCCCACTGAGACTTGAATCCTCACTACCAAAATGTAGTCACTAAGACCTGTCAATTTACCTTCTAAATAGTCTCAAAGGAATTAATACCACTCAGTCCCCAGGACTGCTGCCTTAAACCAAGTCTTCATCACCTGACCTAAGCTACTGCAAATATTTCCCAGATAATCCTCATGCCTGGAGCTGCGGGTACCCCCACAGTTCCTCCACCTTTCTAATACCCACATCTTTCTAATATCGAGGTCTGTTGTCCAATATAAAGACACTTAAAAATAGAAACTAAATGGATGTTATAAAGAGAAAATATTTAGAATCTATTTACTAATGAGAAGAGACAATGAACAAAATTGTGTGTCCTATGATAATTTTCCGGAGAAAAATAAAGCAGGAGAGGAATGCAGAGGGGTACCCCCAGGCAATTTCAATTTTAAATAGGATGTTGAGGGAAGGCTGCCATGAGAAGAGGATATTTAAAGCGTAGGAACTAAACATGAGGAGAATAGTGATTGGGGGAGGAACCAATACGCTTAAGGATCCCAAGTCGAATGACCCAGCGTGTTCAGCAAACGGCAATGAAGTCAGAGAGCTGGAGTGCAGAGGACCCTGGAACTGGAACAGGGTTCTGAGCGCTCTGCATAACATGATGCAGCGATTGGGGGCACCTGGGTGGCTCAGTGGGTTAAAGCCTCTGCCTTCGGCTCAGGTCATGATCCCAGGGTCCTGGGATCGAGCTCCACATCAGGCTCTCTGCTCAGCAGGAAGCCTGCTTCCTCCCTCTCTCTCTGCCTGCCTCTCTGCCTACTTGTGATCTCTGTCTGTTAAAAATAAATAAATAAAATCTTAAAAAAAAAAATGATGCAGCGAGGAAAAGTCAAGGCTGTTGTAGTTCCTTAGGCAAGAGGGGACTGTGACCTGGATGCAGGTAACAGACAAGAAAGTGTTCGTAAGTGGTCAGATGGTATGTGCTGATGGATGTGCAATGTGTACAAAAGAAAAGTCAAGATTCACTCCCAGCGATTTATGTTCAAGGAATCGGAAGAACGGAGCTCTTAAGCAAAAGTTTTCTGAAAGTGATGCTTCTTTTCTTTTTTTCTTTTTTAAGATTTTATTAATTTATTTGACAGACAGATCACACCTAGGCAGAGAGGCAGGCAGAGAGAGAGAGGGAAGCAGGCTCCCCGCTGAGCAGGGAGCGAGATGCGGGGCTTGATCCCAGGACTCTGGGATCATGACCTGAGCCGAAGGCAGAGGCTTTAACCCACTGAGCCACCCAAGTGCCCCTGAAAATGATGCTTCTGAAAAGTCATATTATTACATATTACTTTATTTATTTTTAATTATTTTGAAAACTTTGATTTGACATTTTATGGTGAAATCCTTTCAAAGGGGTACACCTGGGTGGCTCAGTCAGTTAAGCATCCAACTCTTGATTACAACTCAGGTCACGATCTCAGGGTGGTGAGATCAAGCCCTACATCGAACACCATGCTTAGCATGGAGTTTGCTTGAGATTTTCTCCTTTTCCCCTCTATCCCTCCCCCAGCTTGTTTTGCATTCTCTTTTTCTCTGTGTGTCAAATAAATAAGTAAATAATTTTTTATTGGACGGTTAAAATATTTTTTATTGGATGAATATTTCAATGGATAAAAATCCATTCAGAGGTCATTTACTATGGAAACTATATTTTCTCCAGTACATCCTTCCTTTGAGGTTAAAAAAATTACTGTTCATTTTACAAGCACTTAGTGTTTGTAAGTGTTTAGATATACCTAGCTCTATTTTAAATGATATACAGTATATTCTGTTATTCACCCCATATTAAAAATAAGGAAATTGAAGTCCAGAGAGGATAAGCAACACCTCCAAGGTCATATATAGTGTCTGTCTCTAAAATTTATCCCTTTGCTCTGCTTTCTCTCAGGACTGGTTTTTTATTTCATTACTAAAATAGAATGAAGCTAGAAATTCTTCCAGCTGAAATGGTAGGAGAAGTGGAAACTACAGAAGGGCACAGAGAAATTTCAGAGTGACAGATATATTCTCTATCTTGACTTCAGTGGTCCTCACACAGCCTTATGTGTTTGTCAAGACAGAATTGTACATTTAAAAAAGAGTGATTTTACTATATATGAATTATTCATAAATAATCTTGATTTAATGGGGCGCCTGGGTGGCTCTGTTGGTTGAACGACTGCCTTCGGCTCAAGTCATGATCCCAGAGCCCCAGGATGGAGTCCTACACGTCAGGATCCCAGCTCCATGGGGAGTCTGCTTCTCCCTCTGACCTTCTCCCCTCTCATGCTCTCTCTCTCTCTCTCTCTCAAATAAATAAATAAATATTTTTTTAAAATCTTGATTTAAGAAAAAAAAAATCTTGATTTAAGAAAATCTAGCAAATATAAATTGACATAAAGAGGTTATAAATTGATATGGAAATACAAAAACTTCGAAGTGAATCTTTCAGGGGTACCTGGGTGGCTCAGTTAGTTAAGCATCTGCCTTCAGCTCAGGTCATTAACCCAGTGTCCTGGGAACCAGCCCCACATCGGGCTCCCTGCTGAGAATGGAGTCTGCTTCTCCCTTTCCCACTCCCCCTGCTTATGCTCTCTCTCTGTCAAATAAATAAATAAGATCTTAAAGAAAAATAAAAGGAACCTTTCATTCAACATAGTTTATCTGAATACATTTTGGATAAAAGCAATATTTTTAATATCATCTTCCAATAGTATTTACTGAGAAAGTAATGCATTTTTATTGTTGCCATATAATTTTTCATGTGTGATTTCAGTCATTTTGCACACCGTGGAAAGTTCTGGGCTCTCTCCATTGATTTTATTCCTCCTCTCCAAGAAATCTCACATAAGGCTCCTAAACATCTATCAGAGTTCAGTGAAAAATCAGTAAATGACTAGATTGAACAAGACTTTAAACGCTGCTGGAAAACCTAGCTGTTTGTGCTCCGGAGGTTATTAAATCTTGTATTCACATTGTTGTGTCTACCATTAACTTACAGTCGAGACAAAATTTGTTCTTAGGACAGGTTTAATCACTAATAAGATACTAATCCCTGTTTTATAGTGTTGGTAATTATTTTAGTTTTTAGCTATCCATAATAAATATAAATATATCATTAATGTTTATATTAAATATATTTTTTTAAATCCCATCATACAAGTAGAGAAAATATCTGCTCTTCCATTTTTTGTTATTTTTAAATTTATTTATTTTCTTTTTTTGAGAGTGAGAGGGAGAGTGCAAGCAGGTGGGGGAGAAGCAGAGGGAGAGGGAGAGAATCTTAAACTGACTGTGCTGAGCACAGAGCCCGATGTAGGACTCAATCTCATGACTCTGAGAACATGACCTGAGCCAAAATCAAGAATCAGATGCTTAAGCAACTGAGCCACACAGGAGCCCCACACTTTTTGTTATCATTGTTGTTATTTATTTGGGCATATAGTAATCAAATACTCTTTCATTTGTAATCTTTATTTAACACTTCTAAAATCAATTGTCTAGATATGAGTAGTGTAGTTAAAAACTGACATTAATTCAATTAATGCACTTATCCAAACTCATGTAATATCAGTACACTAAAATAGTCTTAAAAACAGTCACTCCCATAAAAATGCTGTGAGATATGACCTAACTTCCCTTAGGATGGCTATAATCGAAGTAACAATACCTTTGGGCTTTGGCCAAAACTTTGGCAAGGATAGGGTGAAATCTGAACACATGCCTGGTGAGAATGTGAAATGGTGCAGCCCCTTTGGAAAGCAGTTGGTTAGTTCCTCAAAAAGTAAAACATTTAGGGGCGCCTGGGTGGCTCAGTGGGTTAAGCCTCTGCCTTCAGCTCAGGTCATCATCCCAGGGTCCTGGGATCGAGCCCCGCATCAGGCTCTCTGCTCAGCGGGGAACCTGCTTCCCCCCCCCCCCGCCACCTCTCTCTCTCTCTCTGCCTGCCTTTCTGCCTACTTGTGATCTCTCTCTCTGTCAAATAAATAAATAAAATCTTAAAAAAAAAAAAGAGTAAAACATTTAGTTGCCATATATTCTACCACCAGTATATAACCAAGAGAAATGAATATATATGCTTACTTAAAAACTTGTATACAAACGTTCATAGCAGCCATTATTCATAGTAGACAAAAAGCATTTAAAAAGTACCTGACATCTGTCAATTAATAAATGAATAAACAAAACATGGTATGTCCATCTAAAAGAATATTATTCAGACACAAAAAGAAATTATGTTCTGATTTACAGAACAAGGGTAAAATTTGACAACATTATGAAGAGGGTAGGTACGAAAGGCCACATATTGTATGATTCCATTTTTTATGATAAATCCATAGAAGCTGAAAGTATATTAGCTGCAGCCAGAGAATAGGGCAAAGAGGCCAAAGTGAGTAACTGCTCATGAGTATAATCTAGATTAAAATATTCCAGATTAGACAGTACTGATAGTTACACAACTTGGTGAATATGCTAAATAATACTTAATTGTATAATTTTTAAAGGAGTGAACTAATGGTATAGAAATTATATCACAATTAAAAAACAATGAAACAAACACTGTTAATCATTTAACACTGTAAAACCGTCCATGAATCCTCTAGAAACTTCATAGTTGGGTGCCTGTAGCAGTTGTTATATTAATTATAAGGTCTTAGTTCTTTCTTATAGTTTGCAATGAAAATGAACAACAAGGAAAGGTTCTGAAATGTTCTTCTCACAACCCTATAAATACCCTGAAGCCCTCTGGAGATGTCTT
This sequence comes from Mustela lutreola, assembly GCF_030435805.1. Classification (NCBI taxonomy): domain Eukaryota; kingdom Metazoa; phylum Chordata; class Mammalia; order Carnivora; family Mustelidae; genus Mustela; species Mustela lutreola. The sequence continues at coordinate 18,533,747 of NC_081290.1, forward strand.
GGCTGGAAAATTAAGCTCTAGTCCGGCAAACATGATACTTACACTGGGGGCTCCAAACCTACTTTTCCAGACTCATCTCCTAACACTGTCTCACTGCATGAGTAATCCTTTAACAACATTAGAAATATCAGTCTTTCGATGGCCATTCCTTGTTCCTTTGTGTATTCTTTCATAAGCTCTTCTGTTGGCTTGGAATGCATGACCTCACCTTCTCTACCTCAACAACCCCTCAGTGAATTTCATAACTTCTATGAAGATTTCAAGAGCCTCCAACTAAAGTGACTTGCTCCCACTTTTGTTTCGTTAATAGTTTGCCAGTGACTCTTATAAAATGTATATAGAAATTTCTATAGAGTTTCAGATCTTTCCTACCAGTGTTTAACTTCTCCAAAGTAACCATACGTAAGAATGCACAGCTGAATTTTTTGAAAAAGATTATTAAATCAGCCTTTTGTTAAATTTATTAATTTAACTAATTTATATTACTAAGTACCAAAAACCCATTTCATATTCAACATTGTAAAAGAATATCTGCAAAGTTTATATGTTAATGTATAGATATATTAGTAAATACAAATAAAGTAGATTCAAACATATCTGCCGTGGGAAATAGGAAATCATGCTTGCCCATGTAAATGAATGTGCTGAAGAAAGCAGTGACAAAGAAATTAAGGCAAAAATATCTAAAAGAAGAATATCAACAGGAAATTTTAGTGCCTACAAAGGTGAGTGCAATATTTAAAGTCTTTTTAGATTCTTAAATCACTCAGTACTTTTTGAGTAAAAGGTACAGAATCTTTGAAAATAGACTTATAATAACTTATAATATATACCATTATATAAACAACTCAAAATAAATGAATATGATTTAACGTGGATAAGAAAACTGGTATTTCTGCTTTTAAGCTGTATATTTATAATAATTTGTATCCTGGATAGTACTAGATAGTATAATAATTTGTATTCTAGATAGTACAAAGTCACTTTACAGAAATTAACATGGTAACTTCAAGAATAAAGGAAATTCCAATTTTACTACTGATTGATTAATATAGAGGCCTACTTGCCTTCAAATGATTTGCTGAAAAAGATGTAAATAATTTGTGTTATTAATATATGTAATATAAATTATTTTTCATAACACATTTATTGCTCATCTAAGTATACCTCCGTAAGTGGAATTTTGTATATTTTTTGGAAAATAAAATTGATAATTCTTGGCAACAAATAAACAAATCTAAATATGTAAATTTATTTGTCCCAAGACAAATTTGTCTTCCCCAAAATATACAAAATTCCATTTAAGTAACTCATTAAACAATTTTCAATATGATCCTCGTAACAACATACCTTAACTTCAATGAAAACATATTAAATACACTTTGAAATTACTAACAATTATGATTGGCAAAAATTATTTAAAAGTTACCTTAATTTGCTCTTCAGTTGCTAAAAGTCCATGTTCTTTTCCTCCGATTTACTGAACATTTAAACATTTCTGTAAAAAAAAAAAAATACATCAGATGATGAGAAAAAATAATACTTTATGGCTATACTTTTAGGACTATTTGCATATACTTAACGTATGTTTTCTTATTGGTCAAGTGCCTTTTTTCTCACAATGCTTGAGGTATAGCAGCAGAACCATGGTATAAAAAATAAAATTCTATTTACTTCTGAAACATTATCTTCAACTATCTAATTTACTGTATTATTTACTGAAAATAATTAATGAATTTGGTAGGTGTGGAAATTTAAATTAATTTTAAAAAGATGCAAAGAACACCTGGATGGTTCATCAAGTTAAGCAACTGACTCTTGATTTCAGTTCAGGTCATGATCTCAGGTCCTGGGATCGGGCCCCAGGGCAGGCTCCATCTCAGTGGAGACTGCTTGAGACTGTCTACCTCTTCCTCTGCTCTTCCTGCTCATGCTTTCTCTCATATAAATAAATCTTAAAAAAAAAAAAAAAAGAAAGAAAAGAAAAGGTAAGTGTCCATTGCAAGAAACCAGTGAATTTCCTAGAACTCATAGAACTTATTTTTTTCTTAAGATTTTCTTTATTTCTCTGAGAGAGAGACAGTGAGAGAGAGCATGAGAGAGGAGAAGGTGAGAGGGAGAAGACAACTCCTGCTGGCGGAGAAGGTGAGAGGGAGAAGACAACTCCTGCTGGCGCTGGGAGCCCGATGCGGGACCCCATCCAGGACTCCGGGATCATGACCCAAGCCAAAAGCAGTCACTCGACCAACTGAGCCACTCAGGCACCCTCATAGAACTTATTTTTAGAACTTATATCTTCCTTTATTTGTTTTTTAAAATATTTATTTATTTATTTTAGAGAGAGAGAGTGAGGGAGAAAGAGAGCACGCACATGAGCGGGGGGGGGGGGGGTGCAGAGGGTGAGGGAGAGTATCCTCAAGCAGACTCTTCGCTGAGGGTGAGGCCGGCCTCCTGACTCCGGGCTCAATCCCAGAACCCTGAGATCATGCCCTGACCCAAAGCTAAGAGTCCAACACTCAAAGGACTCTGCCACCCAGGCATCCCCTCAACAGATACTTCTAGTAAGATCCTATGATGTCTTTAATCTACTTTTACCATCAGAAGTGTTGTGGGGGAAAAAAAAAATTGAGGAACACCTTAATATATATCTTGCGACTTGATCATATATACAAATACGTGCTTTGTGAACTCATGTGCATGGAGACCATGATTACAATAATTTAAACAAATTCAGATAATAGGAAAAAATAATAGGAAGGAATAAACAAAAAAGAGTTTACTTAAGGTGTATTTATAGGGATAATGTTAGTCTTCATTTCCTTTACATTACCATATATTTTCTATTTCTTTTCTTACTAAATTAATATCGACATGACAAACATTTTACCAAAAAGGTAAACAAAACAAAAGAGTAATGTCCTTCAAAGAATTTTCTTTGGGATTTCAATGTCCTCTGTTGGTCCTGCACTTGTCATATCAAGTTTTGAACTTTGTAGTGTGTCCATTTAAGTCCTTTTTATGAGCATCGGCTTCATTACTTAATTACTATGCTACATAGCATCTATTAAGTTATTAGTAACAGTAAGCTATTAGCAAAAGGTTAAATAATCATATATGTGCCAAAACAATGACTAAATCCAGTGTCTATTCTATAATCTTGTCCCCAAATGGATAAGGAATTAGATATATGCAGAACTTCATTAACATAAAATTAAAATTAAATTTGCCTTTAATAGAATCCCTATTGATTACCATCAGATATATATGAAAACAAATTAGTATAAAAATATTCACTATTAAAAGCATTATATTTTGGGGCACCTGGGTGGCTCAGTGGGTTAAAGCCTCTGCCTTCAGCTCAGGTCTTGGTCTCAGGGTCCTGAGATCGAGCCCCACATCGGGCTCTCTGCTCAGTAGAAAGCCTGCTTCCACCCACTCTCTGCCTGTCTCTCTGCTTACTTGTGATCTCTGTCTGTCAAATAAATAAATAAAATCTTAAAAAAAAAAAAAGCATTATATTTTGTGTGAGGATTTTAAGCTATATTTTTCCCAGCGAGTAACTACCCATATTTGCCCAGTTAGTGAGGTTTCGTACAATAAGAGCAATCCATTCTATATTCGAATGGTATGCTTGACAGCTTGAACAGGCAACTGAGAGCAATTTTTAAGGCAATTTCTTGGCTGTACACATAAGGTATTGTTTCCTGGTTTTTGAAGAACAAGCCCATTCGATCTTACGAATATTTTACAATGTCTGAACAATCACAGGTAATGACAGCACACGCTCTCCTAGAATTACCCTCACCTGGGAGATTTTGCTTCAACCAATTAGAAAATAAATTCTGAAATCCAAGCATGATATAGTCCACAAAGTTCTCCCTAACAGCACCAAACGGACTCCACCAGACAGAACCAATCCTAGATTCCCTGATGCTCGCACACCCTGTGTATATTCTTCTATTTGGCTGAACCCGTACACTCTAATGTGAATTGCTTCAGAATAGGGACTGTGACTAGTTCCATTGGTATTACCACTCCTAGAACCAAGCACTTAACATGGCCTCAAAAATGCTGACTGGGTAAACAAAACATTTTCTTTTTAGTTTAAAAAAAAAAAATTGCAAGAAATGACTGGAAACTGTATTGGCATCACATAAATTGAGACGAGGAACAAAAATACACCATTATATGTCTTTGAGTTTGTTTGCATAATCATCTTTCTAGGTCCATTTTCTCTTTGTTCAGAAGATCACAGAATCCCCAATTTACAATCTGGCTATTCAGTGTCTCAGTGATTTACCCAATTACAGCCCCTCTAGGCACATCAGAGCTAGTAGACAACTCAGCAGAACAAGTTTACGCAGGGTCACAGCTTCCTAAGGGGAAGGAGACCAGGTCAGAGATAAATCACAGAAAAAGGAAAGGGGGGATAAACACATGCATAAAGAGAACCGAAAACCAAACAGAAGAGAAGAAAAGGTTATCATATCAAGTGATGCTCTTCTATCAGCATAAAGTGTTAGCCTAAATTTCTAGTCCAATTAGTAAACTTGCTCTAAAAGGGATTCTTAAAAGGAGCTACTAGAATAGTTACTTGAACAATTTGACCACTTCAAAGGAAGCACTAAGAATGGACAGAAAATTTAGTGTGTTTGCATCTTCATATTTTTAGCACATTCAAAAGTAACACAAAAAGAAATTCACTAGCAGTTATTGCAGTTCTCTGTACACTTTACAAGTCAGATGGAAATACCTGACACTAGATTGCTTTAATGAAAAATCAAAAGCTAAATTAATCCATGCTTTAGAAAAAACCTTGTAAAAAAGCAGATATATAAGACAGCAAAAATGGAAAATAAAATTATAAGATTTCATCGACCAACTTAAAAAGAAGGAATACATAATAAAGATATATGTTCAAAAGAAATTTTCTAATCACGAGATAGCAAGTATAAAAAGTAAAGCAATAGGGGCACCTGGGTGACTCAGTGGGTTAAGCCTCTGCCTTCAGCTCAGGTCATGAGATCAAGCGCCCCCCCACACCCCCACCCCGTCTGCCTGCCTCTCTGCTTACTTATGATCACTCTCTCTCTGCCAAACAAATAAATAAAATCTTTAAAAAAAAAAAAGGTAGAGCAACATTCATTCATTCATTCATCAAATATTTACTCTGTGCCCAGGCACAGTTCTAGGTGCTATGGAATCGGAAGTGAACTAAACAGACAAAAATCACATTCACAGGGAGTTTATCTTTTACCTTGTGGTTGAGGCGTGAGAACAGAATGAAAGCAAAAGAAACTGACTACATTCTTCAGACACTTTTTGTATTATTTTTAAATTTTAAATACTCCATATTTTTGAACATTTTATATTCCTATTTAATCTTAATTTTTTTAAGGTTTTAAGGACTTTATAGTCTCACTTTGCCTTTATAAAATTCCTCTGAGATTAGTATGAACATTACCTTGTTTATCTTACAAATAAATATTCTGGGACATTGAGTGGCAAAGTCAGAATGTGAATACAAGTAATTCAAATTCAGTCTATACCCTCCAGCTTCTGAAACAGCATTATATTGGCGATCACTGTCTAGATTTGAAAAGAGGATGTTTATTATGAAAACCATTATGCTTCTATAAATGAATTCTTTTGGAAATAATCATCTCAGAATTTCATAACTCTGATTACTATAAAGGTACCTTGGTATTCTAATATTTATTTATTTATTTATTTATTTATTTTTGCTTTTATAATTTTTTTATTTTTTATAAACATATATTTTTATCCCCAGGGGTACAGGTCTGTGAATCACCAGGTTTACACACTTCACAGCACTCACCAAATCACATGCCCTCCCCAATGTCCATAATCCCAACCCCTTCTCCCAAACCCCCTCCCCTCGGCAACCCTCAGTTTGTTTTGTGAGATTAAGAGTCACTTATGGTTTGTCTCCCTCCCAATCCCATCTTCTTTCATTTATTCTTCTTCTACCCACTTAAGCCTCCATGTTGCATCACCACTTCCTCATATCAGGGAGATCATATGATAGTTGTTTTTCTCTGCTTGACTTATTTCGCTAAGCATGATATGCTCTAGTTCCATCCATGTTGTTGCAAATGGCAAGATTTCATTTCTTTTGATGGTATTCTAATATTTAAATGAGATTCCAGGAAATTAAAGTAAAAATTAATCTGGAATTACAATAAAAATATATTTTATTTTCTTGGTCTATGAGGCATTAATTATATTTACATTACATCTCCTACTGAACTTTCCAGTAAAGGTTCAAGAAGCAATGAAGAATTCATGTGTACAAACATACTTTAAAATGATCATTCTAAGGGCACCTGGGTAGCTCAGTCAGTTAAGTGTCTCCTCTCAGCTCAGGTCATGATACCAGGAGTCTCGCACAGGGCCCCTTGCTCACCCAGGAGCCTGCTGCTCCCCCTACTTGTGTGTTGTCTCTGACAAATACATAAAAATCTTTAAAAAAAAAAATAAAAATAAAATAAGAGGTGTCTGGGTGGCTCAGTTGTTAAGTGTCTGCCTTCAGCTCAGGCTCAGGCCATGATCCCAGGATCCTGGGATCAAGCCCCACATTAGGCTCCCTGCTCAGCCAGAAGCCTGCTTCTCCCTCTCTCACTCCCCCTGCTTGTGTTCCCTCTCTCACTGTGTCTATCTCTGTCAAATAAATAAATAAAAATCTTCTAGAAAAAATAAAACAAAATAAAGATCATTTTAGTGTCAGTTAAAAGATGTTTCTCAGCCTAAGATGACTGTTATTTTTTTTTTTAAGATAAGTGAAAACGGAGATTTTTTAAAACTACAGTGAATTAGTGAACTATTTCTAAGGTAATATAATTTTTTGGTCAATGAGAGTCCTTAAATCATTTTTAGAACTGAACAGTTAAATACTAGTTGCCACAATTTTATTACTGTAAAAAGAAGTATATAGCCTTCCGTCTATCATTTCCAATTACTTGGAAGTTAAATAAGAAAATATGAGTCAAAACACAGGAAGTAAACACAATAACTGCATTTATGACATTCCACCTCCATATCTTCAACTAGATCTTCCAATGCTGTCTCTTTAGTTATGATGTTCACATCCTTTTTCCAACCACCCACTCTCAGTTTCTCAATCCACCAGTTATCTTCAAATACCTTCTACTTTCACCCCCTATCAATAACCATCATCATGTACCAACATTATTTTCTTAGTAGACTGTTCAAATTTGGTTTTCATCTCTATTTCCAATAATTGTACAGGTGAGAAAGGTGCAACTGATAAAGATTATCAGTTATCAGGCGATGGCACTAAGACAAGATCCCAAGGCATTTTACACTTAGTCTGGCCTCCTGTTACTTCCGGTTGTTACCACAGGCCCCCACACTTGGAATACTGCAAGCTGTAGGAATAGCACCTTTTTATTCGTGTAGCACCATTTTATCCCCACTCCTGTCTACCTTGCAAACAGCTGCCAGAACAACCGGAGACTTCGTTTTCCCCGTGATGATTTCTTTCTTTCTTTTTTTTTTTTTAAGATTTTATTTATTTATTTGACAGAGAGAGATCACAAGTAGGCAGACAGGAAGGCAGAAAGAGAGAAGGAAGCAGGCTCCCTGCCAAGCAGAGAGCTTGACGCGGGACTCGATCTCAGAACCCTGAGATCATGACCTGAACCGAAGGCAGAGGCTTAACCCACTGAGCCACCCAGGCACCCTCCCCAGGACGATTTCTGCTCATTAATCCACAAAACAGCATTTTTATAGGGTCTGGCTTTTCAAGATCCTCTATAGGATGAATACATTATTTCCTATTATGAACACTACCCCACCAGACAGAATTTCCACATCAGCCAGTCTAGGTTGTTAACTGGCTCCTGAGACAGATTATTCCAGATAGAGTGGCTTGTTAGTGCATCAAGAGCTGTTCTGTGCAATTCTCTACACTTATACGTTGAATATTATTCTAATATTATACTAAGGTCTTATTCTCCAGTGAAATTAGCCTCAACACTTTAGGTACAAACAGGTCTATAAACTTCTGGTGCATTTTAAATGAAAAGTACAAAGTTTAGTCCTCAATGTGCTACATTTCCCCATGTGATCATTTTCAGCACCCAAGAATGTAAGCCATTGTATAAAAAAGGGTATCTCAGGTGCAATTTTATATCAATGTAAAACTGGACAAAATTGACAATAACAACTGTTTCGGGACTATGGAAACTGACCAGTCATCCAATAAATTAACTGTTTAGACCAAACAAATTATTTCTGCCTGGAAATTCTATCTCTCCCCACAGCCTCCAGCTAGACTCTTAGGTCATAATACAAACCTTAATGAATTTAAAAGAAGCAAAGTCATAAAAGTAGATTATATGACCAAAAGAGAATGAAATTTATTTTTTTAATCCCCACATATTTGGAAATTTGAAAAAAAAAAAAAAACCTTTATAAATATCTCATATATCAAAGATACCAGAAGATAAATTATTCAACTGAGGAAAACTAAAGCAGAGCATATCATGATTTATGCAGCTAAAGCAGTGCTTAAAAGTAAACTTATAGCCTTAAACACTTAAGAAGAAAAGTAAGGAAAGAAGAGCAAACTAAGCAAAAAGAAGGGAAGAATGAAAGGAAAAAAATGTGTGACCAGAAAATCAATTGTAAAATGAAAACATTCCCACTACTTATTCTGTTATTAAAAATTCCTTATCTTTTCTATCCCTTAGTATCTTTATCGTTAATTTGATTATTAGAATAAATGAGTCATAACCCTCCTTCACTGAAAAATATAATTGGTATTCTTTGGACTAGCCTACAGATCTATAAATGATATTAAAAAATATATACTACATAGACAACTCATAGTTTATTAATAGAGGGTAAAGACTGTAGATAATCCAAAACACAAGATAATTTTGAAAACTTAATGAATATATTATACACAACATTTTCACTTATGAATGACTGAACCTCTTACATTTTGTTTTGAATAAGTCATAATTAATGGAAGATAGGGGAAAAATTATTATGGTGACAGTTTGCCTGCTTGCATACAGAGGGGAGCAGAAGATAGCACAGAATATATTGGACAGGACAGGATAAAGTAGGGTAAGACAGGAAAGGAAAACAAAGAGAAGGGGAAAAGAAGAACCCTTAATTAGTGTCTACTATCTATCATCCACTGGGCAATATCAAGCATTAGAGCAATATATACAAAGACCTTGCCTTCATAGAGAAGAGTTTGTATTTACTAAAATCAAAATAAAAGATCAGCCCTTTTACTTATTTCCTTTCATTTGTAATTCAATTACACAGAGATTGTTTCTTCCTCACAGAAAGGGAAATGTCCTAATGAATCAGTTCATCAGAAGTCAATGGCATGCATAACCCTAAAACTCTCATCCCGGCAGATATGTGCTAAGGTTGAGCAATGGAATGGTATTTATTCCAGGGATTTGTTTCTGCTATATGCCTTCGAGGTATAAACATCCTAAAAGGCAAAGACATTATTCTCTCCCAGGTATCCAAAACTAACACAATACGTTCATACCCACAAACATCTCTTTTTCTGAGTTTAGTCTAGGACTGAATCAACCAACACCTTACCTTATTTTTGGACTATGCAGCCTGCTGTTCTAACCCTAAGGACTTCTGGGTTTCCAGAAAGGTTTATTTCCTCAGCAATGTACCTTTTTTCTTTCTCTACTTGAGAAACAGCTTTCAAGTTATCATAAAAAAAGCAATCGTTCAATTTAATCTGTGCATTTACCCCCTCAAAAGAGCCTATAATTACATATATTTGCATCCTAATTATAGTTTCCAAATTCTACAATAGTAGAGGTTACCAAGCTATTTATAATAAAATATACCTATATTCTATACTTTTAAATAATCATTTATTGTTAGAACACACTGAAAACCACCCCATTACTTATATCTTGTTCTGTTTCATTTCATTTTCAAAATTTAAATTCAAATTTTAAATTCAAAATTTAAACAAGGAACTTTAAAAATGCCTAGAAAGAAAAGATATATGAAAAGATCTTTTTCTTTAAACATTATCCTCTCCTTAATTATCAGATTTTTTTAGTTCACAAAAAAATACTTTAACTTTATGGCCATTCTAGTCAATGGTGTAATCTCAAACTATTATATATAGTGAAAATAGCCTAAGAATAAGTTATTGTGCAATGAGTGGTACCAAGTATTTTCTAAAGACTCATGATTGGATATTTATATGTTTATGCAGTTTCTGTCAGTTCTAGAAAAATGATTTTTATCTCCCATGTCGATGAGGCCAAATTGTCAGCTGATATCAATTTCATGGAAAATCCAGTATGCTGGAATCCTAAGTTTTAAAGGATGAGAACCTGGTGTCTAATGAAGTATTCTCTAAGGTTTAAAAGAGTCTGGATTGCCCAGCAAGATGCTGAATCTCAGATAAGCTTCTTCCAAAAATCATCATTCCTCCGGTCATTTAAATTTAAAAAAAAAAAAAAATCAATAAATGCATTCTAACCAAAGTTTAAAAAGCTTCTGACAAATTGCCTCTGCGAAAGTCCTCTGGACTTTCCAACTGTGCAGGGTGCAGGGTGTGGGATCAAAAAGCAGAAAGAAGGAAGTAAAGAAAGGCTTCTGAGCAAGTGAAAAAAAAAAAAAAACTTGGTGAACTAGAAGTGATCTGCTTACATATCAAATATCAGATTTCTACTACATTGCTACTCTGCTTTCTCCTTTTTTCTGTCCCATTCTTACATTGCCTGTAGCTCATTACATGAAGCTTTATTTCCCCACTTTGTATAAGATTTCAAGCAGAAAATCTTCAATACTGAAATCTTTAAAATGGTATGCTTTGCATTACACTGTAATAAGTACCTTACCTGAGACTCCACCATCTGGAAATCAGAGCAATTTAACATACAGTCCTAAATCAGAAAATATATTTAAAAGAAAAAAAAAATCTCACACTACACTAAAACCCAATGAACTTAACTACAGAGAGAGAGACCTTTTTCATTCAAGACTTGTTCTTTACATACTCCAGCATTCTAACAATGAGAAATCAGAAGCAGAGGCACCATTCAGACAAACACCCACCACAATTACTGAAAGTTCTGAGGAAAACTGAAAACTACATCAAAGGAACTCTGCAAAAAGTTTTTATTCAAACTATCAAACATCTGGAGTTTTGCCACTTTTTTTTTTTTAAATTTCATTTATTTATTTGACAGAGAGAGATCACAAGTAGACAGAGAGGCAGGTAGAGAGAGAGAGAGAGAGAGGGAAGCAGGTTCCCCGCTGAGCAGAGAGCCGGATGCGGGACTCGATCCCAGGACCCTGAGATCATGGGGCTTAACCGAAAGCAGCGGCTTAACCCACTGAGCCACCCAGGCGCCCCGAGTTTTGCCACTTTTAACTGGGTGGATAGTTCCCTCAATTTTTCAGAAATGTTTCTGCACCCAAAGAACCCCCCACCCAAGCAAGACTCGCTGTAACTGAAGTTTTACTCATGTACAATTCAAAATTAGTAAGGTCAAATTTACGGGTATTATATAGACAATTAAAAGTTAACAGCCTTAAAAAATAAAGTTAACAGCCTTGATTAAGTATAAAGGATATGTGTCTGTCTGCATGTATTTTACCCACCCCTTTTGAGGACATTACTTTTAAGTATTTATTTTATTTGTATATATTATATGTATAAAATCATGAGAATAAAAATACAAATTTTAAGTTATTTAGAGATCACATACCCATGAGGGGGAAATCCGAATCACTCCTTCCAAACAGTGTCCACTAGAATCTTTTTAATTAATTGTTTCTTTGGTGGGGGGCGGGTGGAGGAGAATATTTCTTCATTGGCCTTTTAAAAATAATAAATACTGGGGTGCCTGAGTGGCTCAGTCAGTTGAGCATCCAATTTTTGTTTTTGGCTCAAGTTATGATCTCAGGGTCATGGGATCCGGCCCCAGTCAGGCTTCAAAGACCAAAGAAGTTTAAAAACTTGGCTGAAAAAATTTTTCAGGCCCCCAAATCGATTTTTTTCTTGATGTTTGGTAAAATCCTTACTAATAGGCAACAGGTTTTTGGTTTTTTGTTTTTTTTTTTAAGTTTTTATTTATTTAACAGAGTGAGATACAGTGAAAGAGGGAACACAAGCAGGGGGAGTGGGAGAAGGAGAACCAGGCTTCTGAATCCGGCTGAGCAGGGAGCCAGACATGGAGTTTGATCCCACAACCCTGGGATCATGACCTGAGCTGAACACAGAACCTTAAAGACTAAGCCACCCAGGAACCCCAGGCAACAGCTTTTAAATTCTGTACTTCAACTTTAAAATTTATTTGATAAAATGTATGAAAACTTAAAATACATTTATATGTATTAAGATCCCAAGTTCAGAAAAAAAAACTATTTATAGCTATTTTCATTCAACAATCAATCCAGCATAGAAAGCCACAGTAAACCTGGAACTGGGCTAGCTAACAGCCACCAAATTGAATTAAACATTATTCCTGCTCCCAGAACACTCACAGCCAATTGTACAATTTCTTAATAATGTACAGCACTCTTGGTTTGAAAATATTTAATTATCAACATTAGGGATAAGAATAATAATAGCAACAATAACAACACAACAGCAATAAGCTTAAGAGGTCAACTAATGTAATCAAAAGCACAATTTAGATTACAATCTGGACAAACTGTGTTAATAGCACAATGGAGTACAAAGGCAAATATACTGAAAATATTACCTAAATATTAAATAGCAAATAAAAATAAAATCTTTCTCTGCTTCACTGCAGGCAAAGAAAGTCAAATGCCACTTGATCCAATTAAGCCAATTTAGGATACACAACTACTTAAAAGCCTGAGCCGTACTAAGTGATGAAGGCAAAATGGATTGAGTCCAAATCTGCTTTATTTGTTTAGATGCTATTTATTATGGCTATATTTTATTATAGGGTAGTAAAAAAAAAATTACAAGGCAACATCCTGTTATTTTCCACTGGGAAAAATGATACAGATGCACTATTAAAACTCAGCTCAGACAGCAACATGTCAGGCTGCACAAAGCTTGAGCCTTCACAATGTGTCAATACACACTGGTGTTTATGTGGCTGATGGTAAAAACTAGCCTAATTATTGCCAGTTAAATGTTCCATAAAATTGTGACTTCATACAAACCTAGAAGCTTTGACTCTATACATATTGGAAGAGAAAGTGTTGTTTAAAAAAACAAAAAACAAAACAAACAAACAAACAAAACACACAACTAAACACTGGTCTTTCTTTGAAAAGAATAAAATGTCTTATTTCCGCCCCTAAAACTACTACTCTATTTCCAGGGTAGCTAGCATATCCCGAAATCACTATCATCGAATTGTAAACCGTGAGCCCTATTTCAAACCAGTATCTAAAAAGTAGCCTAATTTGTTGAGAACATGAATGAGCTTCACAAAAGAATTAAGAACAAAGGAGAGAGGGAGAGGGGGGAGAGAAGACATGCGGGGGTAGAAGGAGGAGATACATGGAAAGAGGGAGACAGCGAGGAGTAACCAAGATACGGTCTCTTAACTATTAAGAACCAATTGTTGATTATCAGAGGGGAGCGTGAAATGGATGGATGAAACAGGTGATGGGGATTAAGGCGCGCGCTTGTCCTGATAAGCACCGGGTGCCATATGGAAGCGTTAGATCTCTCTACTGTATACGGGAAACCAAAATAACACTGTATGCTAACTATACTGGAATTTAAAAGAAATTTTCAAAAAAGAAAGAAACTTCGATTATCATCAATTTCAAAAAGATTAATTGCTTTTCTTTTTGATGATTTTATGTACTTATTTGAGAGAGAGAAAGGGAGAGAGAGAATGAGCACAAGCTGGGCTGGGGAGGGGGGCCGAGGGGGGCCAGGGAGTGAGAGAAGCAGGGCGCCCAACAAGGACAACGTAGGGCTCAATCCCAAGATGCTGGGATCATGACCTGAGGTGAAGGCAGTCGCTTAAGCGGCTGAGCCACCCCAGGTGCCTCAAGATAATTGCTTTTCTAATAAGCTCTATAAATATTATCTTTCCTCCTTTCATCATTATTCTCATCAATCTACCTTCATTGTCTAGTGAAAATGTTGCATTATATAGAATTCTAACTATACAAAATAGAAATACTCGGTTTTTTCTCCGTTACTTGAGAGCGAGAGATAAGGAAAATTAGTTTTTTGGGGAGTGTTTGCCACTTCAAAGGACACCAACTGGCGTTCCACAGTTCTACCCATTTTAGGCAGGAAAATACCATGCTGCAGAGCTTGAGTGCTCCGAACTACTTTTAGTTTTGAAGCAGAAGCAGCTTTAGATTAATTGCCATAAAGCGTCCTCTCAAAACTTCTGTTGATCCAAAAGCTGAGAGTTCCTGATGAAAAAGGCACCCCTGCAAAGTACTCCTGGACCACGTGAAAATGTAAAGCACAGACGACACCGAGGACGGTACACTTTCCTTGTCTCCAATATGTGGATATGATTCTTTTTGAGGTATTTTAGCTCAAATGATCTTGAACCATCAGATAGCCTGTGTTTGTGGAGCCTCCTCTATGCCTGTCCGTTTCCTAAAGTATTATTAGTCCCTTCGGCAGCTCTGCAGAGCTAAAGCAAATTAGATTTTACAGTTAAAATAAGTCAGTTATATTTGTGAGTGGTAGATGGCATTAAAGATTTCTCAGGGTGCCTGGGAGGCTCAATGGTTTAAAGCCTCTGCCTTCGGCTCAGGTCATGATCCCAGGATCCTGGGATCGAGCCCCACATTGGGCTCTCTGCTTAGCAGGGAGCCTGCTTCCTCCTCTCTCTCTCTCTCTCTCTCTCTCTGCCTGCCTCTCTGCCTACTTGTGATCTCTGTCAAATAAATAAATAATATCTTTTAAAAAAAAAAAAGATTTCTTTTGGCATGGTGATCTCCAAAGTCCAGTAGTCAAGTAAACTCAGTATTAGAATCTGCGTTTTGTCTTTTTTGTTTTGTTTCATTTCATTTTCGTTTCTGTTTAGAACAGCCAACTTTGGTTTGGAAGATGCCTGGGCAGTACCATCTGCATGGCAGTCATAATGTCATAACCATGTTTTATGGCTTGAACATAATGATATTAGCCAATAATACCCATCTCATCTTTCATTCCCTTTACCAGATAAGCATTGGGAGTTTGGGGGAGGACTATTTAGAGATTTCCTAGCGCTTAATGTTCCCTCTAGAAATTCAACCTAAAGCTAAAAGTAAGATTTTTCATAATTGTTGTAACAGTTTTAAAAACATGGGAACAGGAGTATTCTTACTCCCATGAAGACCATGAAGGCCAGTGCAAGTCACATTACACTAACTTTATGGTTATTACTGAATTTTGGTGATCTCTCCAATGCCCTGTCCTTGCCTGTAAATCTAACCCGTTTGTATCCAAGGTCACCCACATTTAGAACATCCTTCTCCAATTCTCCATCTGTGCTACTGGCTTCATGCATTCATTCATTCACCCCACAACACTGATTTGAAATCTCCTCTGCTTTAGACACTGCAATATCCTGTGTGTTATAAAAATCTACAACAGGAGAATCCTGCTTCCTATGAAACTTAATACCCTGTGGAAACAGAGTTGTATAAATAAATCGTCAAACAACATGAGGTATACACTATTTTTAAAAAGAACTGATAGCTGTAGAGATGCACAACAGGATTTTATGCAAAACAAACAACATTAATCTTGCTTTGTATGTTCATTATTTCACATTCATGTATGAGCCACCACATGAGAATCCCTTGGGAGACAGGAAATACCATTATGGAGTGGTTTGACCAGCAGCCAAATTAACTTTATCGCCGATTATCCACATAATACATAAAATGTATATGTAGTAACAATAACTAACCCATAAAGCCTGGCTATGCTGACTACACGCTCTACCTCTGACACTGAGCTTGAACCTGGAGTGTTTGTGTCTCAATTTGCTCATGTATAAAATCGAGACTATGAGCTATTTGAAAGTGTTATTAAGATTAAAAGAAGTCATCCATGTGAAAGCCGAGAACAGTATTTAGCACATCACAGGCACAATTTTTTAACCTATTAAGGCCATAAAAGTTACAATTGACATTTCACATGCATGTACTTTAAAAATATTTATTTATAAATTATATGACATGAGTACCATTCCACAGGTGATGAATCTGCTGCACAAAAAATGTAAAACATTCTCAACACAAGAGAGCTATAAAATGGCAGAGTCATAAGAAAAAATGTATCTACAATGTTCACAAAGGACAGAATAAATGACACATATATTGGGCATCATAACGGATAGGCTCACAATTCTAGCCATTTTAAGAGATAACTGAGTATCACCGCCAGAAAAATACTTGGCAAACAGCAACATTTTTTCAAATTTTAAAAAAATCCTAAATAACTAAATATTATTAGCTTTTGGTTCAATTGATTTTTTAAAAAATTGAGGTCCTTGTCTCAGGAATCCTGACCAAAGGAAGTGTAGGTATCAGTGCATTTTTTTAGTAATGAACCAAAAAGAGTATGTAACCACTTCTGATAGTATTTTGTACTACACCCATCATAAAACTGTTTCAAGGAGGTTTAATCTTTACATTTTTTTGGAGTAAATATACGACTTAAATGTAAAATTTAGATATTTAAAATTTAGATGTAAAAATTCATGACACTTTTTATGAAATTATATACTTGTTTTTTGTTTCTTACCAAGTTTATAATAATCATTTAATTAGCTTTGTTAGTTATGTTAATGCTAATAACTTTCTCCTATAGCCTTAAGAAGCATAATTACAATAGTTTTTAACAATACAATTTCAACGGGCACCTGGGTGGCTCAGTGAGTTAACATATGCCTTCAGCTCAGGTCATGATCCCAGGGTCCCGGGATCGAGCCCCTGCATTGGAGGCATCCAGCTCTAAGCTCAGCGGGGAGCCTGCTTCTCCCTCTCCTTCTGCCTGCTCCTCCCCCTGCTTATACTCTCTCTCTCTTCTGTCAAATAAATAAAAATAAAATCTTTAAACAAAAATAAAATTTCAAAAACACAGTCCTTGTTTCCACCATTGAAAGAGAAAATTCCCCTCCTGGGAGTAGGAAGCCAGAACATCTCTAAGCGTACCACTAGACTTATATGATGATGATGATCACAGTCATCTCCTCTAAAACTAATGTTAGGTAGGACAAATGCTACTCACACCAACAGACTCTTACACAGAAAAGCTATATCCTAGTAATACAGGCACTCAAACTAAAGTTCTAAATGAGATCTATCAAATTCCTCAAGCTAGACAATTCTATCAATAATACAGAATTTAAATTCAGGGGGAAAGGTGGTTAAGGGCTCGTCACAAGATATTGGTGTCAAATATTATGCTCTGAATTAAAATATACAAGGATACAAGGATGAGCTTTTTCATTGATAAATGGCTATACAAAACTTTGGGAAATAGTAACAGTAGACTGAGATATCTTATAACAGAAGTATCTAGGAAATAATCATTTTTGTACATAGATTTATTTCATATACTGACATAACTATATATTTTTTCAAATAGCCACTTGTATCATAAAAGAAAATACAACATTCCTCAGAGAGGGTTTCTACTTCAGCTCATACACAGTTAAGTTCATGATTCCTTAACCTGTTTCTGGATATCTTCCTTCAATTTTATGACTGATTATGTAGGTTTCATCACTTATGCTATCTCTAACAAAAAGAAACCACTCTGTGGTATTCTTGATTACACACACACACACACACACACACACACTTTTTTTTTTTTTTTTTGGCTAATTTTCAATTTACAGAAATCTATCATGGTTTCCTATATACCCATGCTTCTCTTTCTGCCAATCCACACTGGTAACCGCTGCCAGAGTACCTGTCCTAAAGTAAAGGTACACTCACAAAGAAAACAGCTGGTTCTACCGTGTGCTAGGCCCGGTTGTAAGCCCTTTTACATATAGAGACTCATCTCATCTGCACATCATTGTGAGAGTAGCTGCCATCACTGCCCTGATTTTAAGATGTAGCAACACAAAAGCCTAGAAATGTATTCATAATTGGCAGGGCCTACCATAAAAATCAAGCCTGTTTAACCCCAAAGCCCATACTCTTAACCACTTCATTTTGCTCTCTACTTTCTTCAACTATTTTAATGCTGTTTACATTTCAAGCCTCAAACCAAAAGCAAATATTTCAATAAAGCTCTTTAAATTCATGCCATCAGTCAGAACAAAGCTTCGCTCTCTCCTCTCAGAATCTGTATTCTTCTCCAACCCCTTACATGTACTGAATAGTTGCTATATGCTAGGCGCTGCTTCCTGCACGAATGACGTCACAAATGATGTAGGTCATAGAATCTTCTCTACTCCGTAAATGTAAAAAATGAAGAAATTTAAGAAATCACAGGGCTGGTGAGGATTCAACGGGAGCGGCTGTGCTCTTTCCACCATGCATAGCTCCCAGCATCCAACTGCCTCCTCCAAATAACAGAAGAGGGTCACATCCAGCATCTCCTTATTAGATCCTTAGATACTTAGATGCATGGCCTTTGGTGCTTTGTGGTTGTCTCTTAGCCTCAGTTTCTTAACTGGTAACATAAGTATAAAAAGTGTTTATCTCACAGTATTGTTGGGGAAACTACATAACATGGAGGGTGCTCAATAAACATAAATTCTAGCAGCGACGATGTTACTACTTTAAGGTCTTGTCATCCTCTAGGGGAAGAGCTTTGAAAGTAACCACATACTCAAAAATGTTGCATCTCTACTATTTAATTATGCATCAAAAAAAAATGTTCATTAAATGTCTGAAGGGTTTTAGCCTTCACTATTTGGAACTCTAAGAGAAGAAAGTCCATTGGAATATGCTATATCCAGTAGCTATTTTTCCACATCTAATACCCAAATCCCTCTTAGAGTTTAGTTTATAGAGCCTTCACAACAGAGTTTTCTTTTTTAAAAAACTACCATGTGAAGACAATTTAATAATTTTAAGACTTTGATTGAGAGAGAGAGAGTGTGTGTGAGATCGTGAGCATGGGGGGAAGAGTAGAAGGAAGAGCAGACTCCCTGCTGGGCTGGGAGATGGCTGGGGATTTCATCTCAGGACCCCAGGATCATGAACAGAGCCGAAGGTAGACACATCAATCACTGAGCTACGCAGACATCCAGAGATAATTCTGTTAATATCACATCCTCATATTTAGTAACTCTTCACTTGCAGGACATTTTTACAATTTGGGTCAAGGGTTATTTCTTAATTTCTTTTGTTCTGGTTTTGGTAGGTATAAAAACTATTTGGCCCAAGCCCTCTGTCATATACTTAGAGTTTGCCATTTCGTTCTTTCTTCAAGATAAATAATCTCAGGTTCTTTAGGAATTTCACATATATTATCTTTTCTAATAATTATGATCACTTTTAAGATGCCTACCTCTAATAAGTAGCATTTATATTGGGTTAAATATTACAAAAGATGCTCAAAGTTACAGTAGAGATATTTGTATCTTTAAAATCACAATCTGAAACTATTTGCTCCCAAACCCACCGTGGGCGTAGATTATCTCCTGCTGGCATCCCTCTCAGGCATCTCCACTGCATCCTACCTCTCAGACATTTGGTCAAAAGACTGAAAGAAATACCTTCCCTCTTATGCCTCTCTCCACTGACAGGAGGGCACAAGGAGATCATTTTTTAAGATATTTCTCCCACAGAAGAGCAATCAAGATAGAAAACCAATACTACAGATGAGGACTACTCTGTACTATAGATAGCACCATGTGTAGTGATGCAAATAATAACAGGATAACAGTGAATACTAAGAACTGAATATGTACTGATTTAAAATTCATTCATTCAATCAATATTTAATTAATTAAACAAAAGTATTAAGCTTCTCCTTTGTGTTCAGCATCTTTTTCCAGGTGCTGGGAATAAAGTAATTGAAGAAAATAAATATTCCTAACTTTGAGGGACTGAAACAACAAAACGTGCTAAGTAAAATATATAGTATGTTTCAGTGTGTAGGGATAAGAAATGTGGAAGGATTTAAACTTTTTAGATAGTGTAAAGAAAGAATGCTTCACTGAGAAGGTGACATTTCAGTAAAAACCTGAAGGAACTGAGGTAGCAAAGCTATGTAGCTACCTCTAGCAAGAATGTTCCAGACAGAGGGGAACAAATGCAAAGACCATCAGGCAAGAGATGAAAAGGATTTAAAATACCAGCAAGGAGGCTAACAGGCTATAGAATAGAGAGGAGGGAAATGATAGAAGGCATCAGAAAGCTAACAAGAGGCTAAAGCCTTATTTTGGTACAACTCTGTAGGCCAACGTTCATACTGTCTTTTATTACATGGGATAGAAAGCCACTGGAAAATCTTGGGCAGAGTAAAATTTGACATATTCTAAAATGGTGACTCTGGTTGTAATGTTGGGAACAGATTATGGGAAGAGGCGGACCAGTCAGAAAGATAGGATAATAATCCAGGTGAGTGAGGAAGAATTTCTGTGGGAAGGTGGTAGCAGCATAAGAAGTGACAAGTGGTGAAATCTTCAGAGTATGCAAGGCACATCCAACAGGATTTCCTTTGAATTAGACAGGAGGTGTGAGAGAGAAAGAAGTTAATGTTTTTACATTTGCAACTGAAAGGAGTTGCCATTTTTGAGGCTATAAAAGCTTTGGAAAACATGTTAGGTGTGTGAGGGGGCAGTAGAAGATTGACTTTGGACACAGTAAGTTGGAGGTTTCTATTACAAAACCTAGTGGAGATGTTTGAGAAAGTAGCTACATACATGAGCCTGGAGTTGTTGTAAATGTTTGGGTTTCAAGGAGGAGAGACGACCTGTATCAAAGGCTACTGAAAAGGTCAAGTAAAGATGAGAAGACTAAGATCTGATCTCTTGATTTCACAGCATGAACACTGAAAAGAGCCATTTTGATAGGATGATCGGGATGAAAGCTTGATGGTTAAAAGAAGATGGAAGGGGGAAAATTTGGTCAGAACTTTTCATCCTCAGACCTCTGTATAAGCTGAGTGAATTACCTTAACTAAACACCCCAGTTCTAAGGTCTGCACCTTAACCACTGGCAATACTGTAGTCTTCTCACCTGTCATACATAAGCGATTGCTTCTGACTTAGGTTAGAGCAGAGTTTTTTCATAGAAACGCTCCAATTTGTATATATTGAACATTATCTCCTCGGGATCTTGATTTTTGCTTTTCTTCCCAAACAGATCAAGGTGTTTGATAACTTTCATGGGTCTGAAAACTGTCATATTTACATATTTTTATCAAGAGGCTCCCCAGTTATTAAAGCCAAATAGCTACCAAAAAATGTAGCCTGTGATGCCTAAGGGAAAACATCCCCAATATGAAAAGTGTAAAATAGTCTTAAAAATACTTACAATACAATGTAAACTAAAGAAAGCAGGAAGCCAAGGTAGGTATATATAACATTATAGTTGTTTTAAAACAATATAAAAATTGTAAAATAAAATATATTAAATTTTTTTTAAATTTGGTGACCTCATAGGTAAAAAGTTCTTATTCTCTTCTTTTCTGTATTCCTTAACAAACATTAATATTATAATGGAAAAATACCAACATGCCATCCTATGTTCTCATTTAATATAACAAAGAATTCTACTGCATTATTTAATGCTAATTATACAGCAATTTATGCCCTTAAAAAATTTTTCTTATTCCATATTTTAATGAACCTCATATACAAACTAAAATACATAGTGATCTTTAATAAGCAGTTTAATTTAATACATCTGTATTATAAAATCAGAAAATGTAATCATTTAGTAAAAGAAGACTATGGGACACTACTTTTCCCAGATCAACATGATAAAATAAACTTTAAAATTTGCTAATGCCAATGGATAATGAACTGAATTTGTAATGACAACATTTAAAATTAATGTCACTTGATTAACTAATTCAATCATCTTTGCACATAAAATGACCAACATTTTACTGACACACACACACACACACACACACACCATAAAATCCAAAACACGGTATTTTGTCAGTATATTGTATCACTAAGTTGTCAAATACCAGGGAGTAAGTTGAGATATAACCTGAAAGTGTTCACTGAGGAAAAGATACAACATCTCTCAACTGGTTGTGTCAAACAGAAAAAAACAACCTTTTCAGAGAGCAGGATTTAGCAGACATGATATTTTAACGGGTTATTTTTTTACACTTATCTTTTTCCTGCTTATGATAATAAGATGCATTTGCAGGAATCTTTGTTTATGAAAAGAGACTGTACGGAAAATTTTAATGTTTGTTTTTAATTTAAAAGGAGACCAAGCAAAGAAAATTAAGAAGCGAAAACTGAAGGAGCTATTTACTATAATGACCTTGTCGAATATTCCATGGGATGAATTGTGTCTGCTTCACTAGAGTATTACAAAATGCTTACAAAAATGAAATAAAAACCATGATCAGTATTACGGAAATGAAAAAAGCTATTGTCGATGGTCATTAGTTACATAACTATTTTTTTTCCTTTTTAAGGAAAAATAATTTTTGGATGCTTCCTCTTAATATGTGGAATCATTTTTATTGCATTAACAGAAACAATGTTCCATTTCACTAATGAAGTACCAAAAGGCAGTGCATTTGAAGTAGCCTGAGTGTTCTTTTTTTTTTTTTTTAAGATTTTTATTTATTTATTTGACAGACAGATCACAAGTAGGCAGAGAGGCAGGCAGAGAAAGAGGAGGAAGCAGGCTTCCCACTGAGCAGAGAGCCTGATGCGGGCCTTGATCCCAGAACCCTGGGATCATGACCTGAGCCAAAGGCAGAGGCTTTAACCCACTGAGCCACCCAGGCACCCCTATAGCCTGAGTGTTCTGAAAAGAATTCTATGTAATGTATTGCTTAAGGCTTAGATGCACGTTCTTCTAATATCACTTTTTTGAAATACAGAAATCTATAGTTATATAAGATATAGTTATATCTTAACTAGACACCAATGAGAGTACCAGTAGGTAAGTATTATGAGTAGGGGCAAAGCTTTTGTATTCTTAAATTTTTAGAAAACAGAAAAGGAATTTCTCATTAATGAATGCAACAAAATTGTAGCCAAATTTATATAATTTCCTCTATCCACTGGTCATAAATATCGCATTCCATATGTAAGGAACTAGTGTTTTAAGTTTTCCTGTAGAAATAGCATCCATATATATATTTGTATGGACTAAATAATTAATAAATTATTTTGATTCTGGTTTTGAGCACAGTACAACATTTCAACATTTTTTTCTCACAGAATGTGCAAGATCTTTGCGTATCTAACTTAATAAAAAGCAAACGCCTGTGATAGATCCTTTTAGTTGAATGAAGTTATTACTTTCACTAGGACTTCAAGTTTGAATCAAGAGATTTAAACACAAGTCATTACTACTAAATCTTAATCAAAGAAACCAAATTAACTAATACAATTGTTATTATTCCTACTAAATCTTAAATTAATAAAAGGAACCAAGTTAACTATTGGATTCAAGGTTACACTTCGGAACTTGAATGTTATAAACGTTGTATCTGCAGCCAAAAGACCATATTTGAAACAGTTCATTCTTCAAACATCTAACCAACATTTACTGAAAAACTGCCTTTTCTTCTCTGCTAGATACACTACTCCCACAGGAAGGCTGACAGGGCTCTGCTGGGAAGTGAAATGGTCAGCAACTACATAGGACATGCGCATATGGATCCTGAGGAAAAAGTGGAGTCATCGTCTGCTAAGACTGCCAAGGTAGATTCTGTCGAAACAGACAGGGCCACCAAAGGCTGTCACAGACTCTCCACAAATTAAAAATACCCAATTTAATTTTCAAATCACCAGTATTAGATAAATGAGTAAAATGGAGGTTTTCACATTTTGATATGTACCTTCACCTGAGAACTTAGAAAATGCTTTTAAACCAAGTACATATATCAGGGACCAGCTCAATATCTGTGGTGTGAATAATGCATTAATGTAATTTAAGGACTGAAAAATTATTTTAAAAGATAGGGTATGAGAGTTTTGAGAGTAAAATACATGTTTCTGAGGGGAAGAGTTTTTAGAAGAGGTTTAAAGTAAAATTAGCAGAAGAATACTAACAACAATCAATTATAATAATAATGCAATGCTCACAGTTGTGGCCTCCGCTTGGAGTTGATGAAACTATTTGACCTTACTTGACCCTTACAGCATTTCTGAGCAGTAAAAAGATTTCATTTTACCGAAGTTTAAGATGAGAATGTCAGAACTTAGTTCCATCTCAACGAATATCAGCCATCAGGCAATTAAAGAATTGGTATTAGAAAAGAGGTCTCTGTACTCTTATTTTCATAAAATAAATCTAGTCTTTATATTTCTACTTGTAAGTTAAAGAGCCAAGGGCAAATTATTCTGATCCACTGACCTTAAACATTCCGATCAATTCAGATTGTGGCTGAAGGAAAAGTTGAAACCGGAGACTGACCTGCTCTGGTTAAGTATAAGCTGGAAGCAGGAAAGAGGCCATAAAACTCTACCACTGTTCCAACCAAGGCAGGACAGAGACTCAAGGTGAACACTAGAAGCTTTTTAAAGAGTCTTAGCAAGGTCATGCTGATAAATTGAAATGAATAAGACTTGGAAGTACTAATAAATCACGCTAATTTCTTCCAAACCCACTGTCTTGGCCTCTCTGAACCCAGAGGTAATGGGCAGATCATTCACATTCCTGATTAATAATTTTGAAAATTTTATATATCTTACAATAGCTTATTGAGTCAGAGTTCAAAGTCTGTATTCTATTTGGGTCACTACAGCATTACAAAAAAGTGTCTTCTCATCTCTGTGTAACAGAGGACTTGATGGAAGTACATAATACATGCCACTGTGTTCCATTTCCCAAATAAACAACCTCACCCATTAAAATTTCCTCTCAAATAAACCCTTCCTCTATTCCTATAATTATTTGTACTGCTCTTAATATAATTTTGCCTTAAATAATTTTGTTCCTGTAAGTCCATTTTATATTATAATGTAATAGACTTAGACTTCCAGGTATTGGAAATGAACTATTTGACAGAAACAACACAGTTGAGTGACTAGGAGCATAAGCAATGCAGCTGGACCATCAAGGATTAAGTCCCTGATCCTCCAGTCACTGGTTGTGAGACCTAAGGGAAGCCACTTAACTTCTCTATACTTCAGTGTGTTCCCCTATGTAAAGGGAATGTATCATTGTCATACCACAAGGTGTTTGAGAGGATTAAGAGGTAACACGTGTCAGTCACTTAGCAAAACCACCACCACCTAAGATCTTCTCGCTCCTCTCTCTGCTTTGGCTAGTTCGTCAATATACCACAGCCACTGATTAGCATGTTGGGAATACACATTTTATTCAGACTTCTTTGCTGATCTAATCAGAAATATTTTTCAGTATTTTCCCCAAGTTTTCACTTCTTGCCATACAACTACATCTCAAATCAGTACCACAACAGTTGGATATTGCTTTCTTTTTATTCCTCCAAAGATTTTATTTATTTATTTGACAGACAGAGATCACAAGTAGGCAGAGAGGCAGGCAGAGAGAGAGAGAGGGAAGCAGGCTCCCTGCTGAGCAGAGAGCCCGATGCTGGGCTCCATCCCAGGACCCTGGGATCATGACCTGAGCGGAAGGCAGAGAGGCTTAACCCACTGAGCCATCCAGGCGCCTCCAGTTTGACATTTCTACCTATAACTTAAATTTTGTAACTCTCACTAATTATATCCAGTGATGTTGCCTATCTATTCCTTCTTTGCCTATTATCTTTCTATAAATTTGATTTCACAACCTAAATAAAAACCTTAAGATGATGTGTGGGAAAACAAAATAGGCTGCTTCCCCTTTTTGTCCTCAAATTATGACAATCGAGAAAATTATACACAATTCATTAGAAAATGTATAGGTAAATAATATAGACATGTAAATGAAAATAGTTTGAAAAACAAGGCTACCTATTAAGATAAAAGGAATAAAAATTGAGAACAAAGTACTGGCCACTTTACATATTTTATCCATATGCGTACAAATATCTAAATAACTAAATAGGCTTTTTCCATGGAAACAATGCGTAACATAAACTTAAAATGCATTAAAAATAGAAATGATGTAAAATGGCAGAGTATAATATACTTATATATGTATGTGTATATAACTGTAAACATATCATATACACGTAGGTATATATACACATATATAAGGTTTAAATATATATACACAGACTTATTTACTTCCTTATTCATTACAGCACACAACTAAATAGTAACTTGGACCATCTGGACCACTTTGCACAGAACAGCAGCAACGTCTCCTTCTGGCAAGTCTTAGGGCTTATCTCCCTTTGCTAATAGCAGCTAAACCTAAAAGATTCCTCTCGGGATTCTTGAACTAGAGGTCAAAATAAAGGAGAGACTCAGTTCTTTTCCTTCCACGCTGAGCTACAAGTCTGGGAACCAACAGGCACTGAAAACTTTCAATTCATACAGATCACTCAAATCATTAGGTGCCCGAATGCACAAAAGTAGTAATTAGGAATAACAGAAAGAGCACTGCATCATTGCTCTTAATTTTATAATTTTGACAGGACAGTTATTATAAAGATCCAGATTTGCCTAAGCAAAAAGAAAATCCTCCATCAGAATATTTTGGAAGAAGCATACCTTTTTATAAAAATTATACCCTCGACTACATAATTACTCTTCAGTATAGAATTCAAAATCCTAAAAGAACCATGATAATCTATTAACTTAACTGAAAACAGAACACATATGGGTTTATGCTCCATGGTTGTCAGCCCCTCAGATAATTTTCTCGTAATTGATATCAGCATTGTGCTTGAACTTGTTTCCCTGCTTCCAACATGAACCCCTTGTGAAACATTCTCTACAACACCTGGCCCATATATCTATAGTACTCAATATGCATCTGTCAAACTAATAAACTTTTAAAATAACTAAATATATCCTAACCTATTGACAACACCAGAAACTGTCCTGGTTCTGAGTGATTACTCAAAAAATATTTATAGAATAAATGTTAAGAAGTAGTGAATGTTAACATTTTCAATGGCCAACTCACAGATAAATAGAATCAAAGTGTAGTGTGAAAATCCCACCTATGAAATATTGGTTCATTCATTTACGGATTCATTTAACAAATATTGACTATAGATAAGGTACAATTTTATGAGCTGTGGAGAAATACCACAAAAACCAAAGCACTACTGACCCCACAGTTAAATGGAAAATAATAATATCTGACATTTTTTGAGTGCTTACTCCATATAAAGCTACTCTATGGTAAGCATCATTTCCTTTGATCTTCACTGCAACGTATAAATCAAGTACTAATATTACGCCATTTAACAGATGTTAAAAGAAGTAAGCAGTTACACCCGTTGTGTGATCCAGCTAGGAGTATAGGCTTGATCAAAGTTGATAAAGGGACACTATATTTTATAGTATGGCGAGCCTTATACAGAGAAAAAATAGAGAATTGTTGTGTATCATTTTAGGAAGCGGAGATTTGTGGTTAAAATAACCATAGATTATTATTCTGTTACATTTTCTTTTTTTTTTAATTTCATTTATTTTATTTAACAGAGAGAGAGAGTGAGATCACAAGTAGGCAGAGAGGCAGGCAGAGAGAGGGGGAAGCAGGGTCCCTGCGGAGCAGAGAGCCTGATGTGGGGCTTGATCCCAGGACCGTGAAATCAGGACCTAAGCTGAAGGCAGAGGCTTAACCCACTGAGCCACCCAGGTGGCCCTCTGTTACATTTTCTATAATCACTTAAAGAAAAACAATAACCAATATTAACTACCTTTAAAGTAGAAATATATCATAAATAGTTCTCAGCCAAATGAGAACATTTTAAAATTGCTATTGTTTTCTGTTATTCAGAGAATACCTTTTTTTTTTTTAAAGATTTTATTTATTTGACAGAGGGAGACACAGTTAGAAAAGGAACACAAATAGGGAGAGTGCGAGAGGGAAAAGCAGGCTCTGCACTGAGCAGGGAGCCCCATGTGGGACTCAATCCCAAGACCCTGGGATCATGACCTGACCTGAAGGCAGATGCTTAATGACTGAGCCACCCAGGTGCCCCAGAAATTACTT
Source organism: Mustela lutreola (assembly GCF_030435805.1). Lineage (NCBI taxonomy): Eukaryota > Metazoa > Chordata > Mammalia > Carnivora > Mustelidae > Mustela > Mustela lutreola. The sequence continues at coordinate 18,561,950 of NC_081290.1, forward strand.
TTTGAGTGTTAAAAACTGTGCAGGAAAGGAATGCACATATTGATGGACCACATATTGAAACACCAAGATAAAAGTTTATTATCAAGTTTTACTACTTCATAAGATTCAAATGTTCTGTTATATTTAAAGATGGCACTATTTTACATGGTAACTAGGAATATCATAAAAATTGTATTTACTTATCATTCAACCATAAATAGTCTTCATAGAATTAAGATAAATACTTCAAGATACTTAAATGTATATGTCTTAAATAGACATATTCCCAACCCCTTTACCTTCCCTTCAAAATCTTTTCTAAAATTATACTAAATAAAAACTTGGTTAAAATAATTGGGGAGCTTGGGGTTTCTTTTTTCTTTTCTTTTCTTTTTTTTTTTTTTTTTACTTTTTATGTCCAGAAATATCTTTACTTTCATTTGTAGTATTACTTTGCCACAACTGCAGATTTCCACATTTCTTTAGACAAATTTAGCTACCTGGTGCAGTAGGAGACAAAGGAATAATTTATTTAAAAAATTAACCACTGAATATTAAAAGGCAGATTTATGAGATTGTCAGGTCTTCCAGTTTATGAAACAATGTCTAATAAAATGGCAGTCATGATTTGCTAAGGTTTTAAAATTCATTATTATATCTAACATATTTTATACCTTTGACTAGTCCTTTTCTCACATTTAAGCTTTCTGTATCATAGAAATTTATTTTCGCTCATTAAATAACCTTAATTCTGTCTTGTAAAAGTTTAATTTGAGAATTATGCGTCCACGTTCCAAAGAATGTAAGTTTTGTTAATGTATTTTAAGAATATACATTTATTCTAGCAGTACTATCAGCATACTCATTTGAATATGCCATTTTTTTTTTAATTTTTTCCCCACAGCTCTGCTTTGTAATAATAAAGAATATTTATTACGTGGTCTCACTGAAGTACCCAGGGAGGAATAATTACTGAATGTTAAAAGAGCAAGCTGTGACTTTTTTAAATAAAAAAGAAAAAGACTAACAAATATTTTCTTTTTTTTTCTTTTTTTTAAAGGAGACATAGCTTTTTATTTTTTAATTTTACTTATTTATTTGACAGAGATCACAAGTAGGCAGAGAGGCGGGGTGGGGTGGGGGGAAGCAGGCTCCCTGCTGAGCAGAGAGGCCGATGTGGGGCTCGATCCCAGGACCCTGAGATCATGACCTGAGCTGAAGACAGAGGCTCTAACCCTCTGAGCCACCCAGACTCCCCTTAACAAATATTTTCAAACACATTCAAAAATGACCCTCCTGGTAATTTCGATTTATGTGACATAAATATACGCAAAATGAAGAATCAGCTACATAGGAAAATAACCATATTATGATCATTTTGATTAAAAACATTAAAATGTGAATATGTGAATAAAAGGTGTCTTATCTCTGGGTTTTCAGGTTTGATTTGTTCTTGGTAACCATGTTTTCTATTTTTTTAACTATTTGCTTGCATTACATGTTTAGAAAAAGTGCTAAAGTTATCTAAAAGTATTCTCTGGTAGTTTTATGTATTTTTGCTAAGGATTTATTTATTTATTTTAGTGAGAGATAAAGTGGGGGGTGGCAGAGAGAGAGAGAATCTTAAGGAGACTCCCCACAACCCCATGCAGGGCTCCAAATCAGGTCTCTCAGATCATGACCTGAGCCGAACTCAAGAGTCAGAAGCTGAACCAACTGAGCTACCAGGTAGCCCTTCTCTGGTGGTTTTAGATGATGAGGAATCATTAACAGGTAAGCTTGTCTTTCATTAAAAAATAATGGACAAAGAAATAATCCACTGGGGTAGAATAATTCACTGACGAAGTCTGTTTTGAGAAATGAGAATTAAAAATCTAACCTGTTGTGATAGTCACAGAATAAAGATATTAATTTTCTAACAGTATTTTTAACAAGTCCCTGAATCTGAATTTTCACCATGGCAAAATAAATGCAATTTCATCATACACGAGATGAACAAAATAAAGGTTCATTTAGGAAAAAAAAAAAAAAGTTTCCATTGATCAAACTGGTAAATTCCTTCTCTTTTGATTCTGGTTTTGAGCACAGTACAGCATTTCAACATTTTTTTCTCACAGAATATGCAAGATCTTTGCGTATCTAACTTAATAAAAAGCAAACGCCTGTGATAGGTCCTTTTAGTTGAATGAAGTCATTACTTTCACTAGGACTTCAAGTATGAATCAAGAGGTTTAAACACAAGCCTATTTTGCATTGGCTTTCTTTATTTTTGGTGAAGTCAGGCACCATACTGCAGGACTTTCGGTTCAAAACACCATTCTGAGTGTTGAGTTATACACTGAAAAAGAGAATGGTGTATTAATAACACAATGGGCTCTACTATTTTGATAATGTCTTAAGTGATACCTGCTGGCCTCAAAGAGCTAATGTACCTTCTTCCTATAGCTATAGGAAATGACACAATCACCAGAGGGATTCAAATACAATATACCTTCCTATTTGGTGGCAGGGGGAAAAAAAAAAAAAAGAACTATACCTCTTTTTTTTTTTTCCTTACAAAACTGGAAGTTTTCACTTAGATATAATGAAAGGCATATGAAGAATTTATAAACAATTTTCCTCATTATCAACTAGAGAAGTTTCACAGATCACTGGAAAGGCTTAGAGTTTCTAGTACACTCACATATTTTGGGTGCTCTGAATGTTGCATTAACGCTCACAAACATCCTGGACAATTATAGGAGGACACAAAATAGTAAGAGCATAGATCGTGGCATCTATGGACACATGTACAAAGTGGCCATGCCCCCAAGTATTTCTTCTCTTCCTTAGGTTAAACAGTCTTTCAATATTTCTTAATATAACATGGTCTGGAACTTAGTCACCATCATAATTTTTCCTAATTAGGACCTCTAAGAATGGCTGTTTTTCTTAAATTTCTTTCCATTCAATACTAAGCATAACTGTTTTATTCTGGAGAAGATTAATTTTCATTAATGACACCACCACAATGTCAAACTGTGGTAAGGTAACTGAAACCTCAAACTTGCAAAGTGATGCCCAGGGTTAAAATGACTTTAGTTGTTTCCTTATGCAAACCTGCCATTTCTGACAGAGCATCTATACTATTGAACTTCACTCATTTGTAAATATCTATGTCAACTGCTACTGTAAGTTCCTGGCTGGCACAGGAGCACCTGAGCCTCACATGCAGTAAACCCTCCATCAGGTTTGCCAAATGAATACCGCCCACCCCACCCCCGCCGTCTTCTCTACATGAGCAGCTCCTAACCCACTTCATCCCAATATAATAATTCCTCAGATGATCTCTTAATTTAAAGAAATCAGACGCCATAAACCTCTTCTTCAACCCATGCAAATTTTATAGTCTGAAGAGAATAATTTTGGAATTTATTTCTGAAATGTAATATTTTGCTACCAAGTCAGTGTCCTCAGCAAATAAGGAGAAATTACATTTGATGTTGTCCTTCAAATCATTAAAACATGATGAACTATTTATAGGAGGACAAAAGAGACAAAAAAGTATAATATGTCACAGAAAACTTCCTGTCAGAAAGCATCAATAATGACAATCCTCTAGGTAGAGTTTTTGAATCTATTAATATACACAACTGCCCTTGTCTTTAGACCACAGTTTTTATCCCTGCTCATGTAATAAACAGAGAGAGGTTTTTGCCATGCTATCAACATGGGGTTTTTGTTTGACTTAGAAAATGTTTCCTATAAAACAAAAATCAATAAATTAAATGATAACTCAATCAACATCACAGTCAATAAAACAATTAATTTTTAGAAATAACACAATATGTAATTATTTAATCATAACAGTTATCAAAATTAAACATAATTTAATTGCTTATTCAGAGTCATTAATTATGTAGAGTTGAAAAATTACACTATTGAAGCAATCATTTAATCATTAGAGCTAGAAAAATTTCTAAGTACTAATTCATTATTTCTGCTATGCTCTTGGGAAATTATATCCCATATTTATAATAAAACTAACATAATTATTTTAAAATGCATAATAATATTGGCATGAATCTTTAATATGCTAACTTAATATATGAAAAAAGGTCAAATTTATAAATATTTTCACAAAAAATAAATTTAAGACCATTAAGGAAGGAAATAAAAGAAAGGATGTATACAATTTATAGAGCTCTGATTCAAATGTAGTACACTTGGTTAACTTAATTAAAAGCTAAATCTCTTTATTCCTTAATGACCAGAAAAGGCTCAACTATTATTCTCACCAATTTCACGTTGCTTTAACTTGCAAAAGAAACTTTAAAAAAATGCTTTATAGCTCTGACTTTTATGATGCCAGGAAAGACCTAAATCTGAAAACTCTCTTCAAGGGAACAGTAGACAGAAGTGGGACTTTTGGCTGACCTTTTAGGGGACATTATTCAAGGATTCATATGCTGCAGAATTACAATTAGTCTCTGACAGTGACTTTTGTTAATCAAGTTTGCATTTCCTTTGAACTTTACAATCCTGTACTTGCGTGCATCTGTTTAACTTGTACTTACTCAAGCAATCTATCAGAATCACTAAATTATGCAAAGCAACTATTGGCAATTCTTACATATACATGCATTTCCAAAAAAAAAAAAATGTATCTTCTTTTTCATTTAAGTGACTTTGAAGGAAGGTCTTAAAGAAACCTTCATTTTCCCTGAGTGATGACTATGGAATAAAAGATTACTTGCCATGCTGTAGTTAATAAATCATAGGAATTGTTTTTTCTCTCTCTGATATAGCATATAAAATACTGCTGATCTCAAAAGAATACTTCTTAAAGAAGGACCACTGTCAAGGCACTATTTTATTTGTGGGTGATATGTAGCATAAATCCATCTCATTGAATTATGGAGATACTGAAATGTATCTATCCTAGATATTCTCGGTGAATGAACAAGCACATAAAGTGAATTACATACAAAATCATGAAATTAAAGATCAAAAATAAATAATGCCAAAGATAATTTGGCCTGCAATTTTCCAAAGTGTGTTTTACTGAACCCAAAGTTCCAAAGATATGAATTAAGTGTATGATGCTCTGGAGTCGAACAGGTTGAGAAATGCTAGAATAAACAAAGGTAAATTGTTTTTTCTCCCTATAGGAATTCTCAGACTTTAAGATGTTATGATGCACTGTAAAAGCGTAAGAGAAAATAATATGCTGTGTTTGCCAAACTCATTTGACTGTGGGATTCTTTTTTTATGTAACAACTGGGTCTAGCATCTATTATATTTTAGAAAATGATGATCTAGTCCAAACATTACAATTTATATCGCCTAGATTAATGAAGCAACTTGACAAGGTTGTATTACTAGTCAGCACAAGAGCAAGGACTAGAACCTGGGCTTGGCCAGGGTGCTTCCAACACATCACGTTTGACACAGGGTGAGACATCTTGTTGGGCTGGTGTAATGGAGGGAGAAGGAACAAAGCTTTTGAGCTTATTTGTAAGATTATAATGAAAATTATGACCTGAGATCTAACATGGATAAGAAAGAAAATCGGTGCATTAAAAGTATACTATGAGGGTTTCTGAGAAAGCCAGACGCACAGAAGACCGTAAGCAGAGAGGTACGTCTAAAGTTTGTGGTTTTGAAAGCTGAAGTATCTGGTGATGATAAGATATAGGACATTCATGGCAAAGGCGTAAAGTAATAAGAAATGGTTAAGCCTCAAAACTGAGAGGTGTTAAAACCACAGCTGTTGGAAGTCACTGGAAGCAAGGCCAAGGATTTGGTGAGACTGCCCCTTGAATGTTCCCAGAATGAGAAAATAACAAGATCAGTCTTGTCAGCAATAAGAGAGGGAAAAGGTGGGAAAGCCCACAACAAGAATCTCACAAGAGCACTGCTTGTGAAAAACAAAAAGAAGAAGAAGATAAATAAGAAAGAGAAAATGGCAGCCAAAGAAGACAGTGACCACTTTTTCCACCCTGAGCTACGCCGGGTGTGTGAGGAATGGATGTGCAAGACAACATATTCTCCTCATGGTTCACCCAGAAATAAACAAATGAGAAAGGATATTATATGTCTATATGGCATTTCTCTGGAGAGAGAACCTAAGTTTTCATTATCACCAATAAATATTTATATAATTCAATAGTTTATCCTTGGTTATCCTGACAATGCAAGTAAAACTACACAGTAAGTAAAAGAGTCATGAACTAATAAATTTAATCAACTGACCGGCTCCACAAGTTTGGCCCAAATTTTAACTTTAAGTCAAAACTATAAAGTTCCTATAGCCAATAAGAAATAATACTCTGGGACTTGAAGAAGTGAAATGCATTGTAGCCCTTCAAGCATAATAAAAACCCTTCACTTGGGGTCCCTGGGTGGCTAAGTCATTAGGAGTCTGCTTTCAACTCCGTTCACAATCCCAGGGTCCTGGGATTAAGTCCAGCATTGGGCTCCTTGCTCAGCGGGAAGCCTGCTTCTCCCTCTCCCACTCATGCTGCTTGTGTTCCCTCTCTTGCTCTCTCTTGGTCAAATAAGTATATAAAATCTTTAAAAAAAAAAAAAAAAAAAACCTTCAGCAGCAGCAGCAGTGGCAATGTTGCAGTAGGCACATTTAATTCTACAGAAGGGAATGCAATTGGTACAATCTATGTGGGAAATCATTTGGCAAAGGGCATCAATCCATTATAATATGGATTAACCCAATATTTATTTAACTTCTATTTATGCCCAATATTTATGCCCTAGGAGACTACGAGGAAAGCTTGATATGAAAGATGCTTCTTACTTTATTATTTATGATTGCCAAAAATGGATACATATAAAGTATCAAAATAAAGACATATAGTTAAAATATCATAGTAGTGCTATATATTAAGCAGATAATAGAGAATGGATTCAGTATACTAATGTATACAGAATACACCTTGACATTATACTGGGGATTTGAAAAAAGAATAAAGTTGTACAGAAAGAGAAAGAATGACAATGCCCAGCCTGTTCTCTCTGCCCTCTAAAAGTGAGACAAAGCAATTAGAAATCACTAATTGCTGTAACAAAGAGAAGCATGGAAAATGTGGTAGGAAAGAGGAAGGTGAGAAAGGAGTCACTGAGAAGGTGAGGCTTCGGACCGGACTTCCAAATGAGGAGTAATTGAGCCAGTCAGGCTACCCTCTGGTGAAGAGCAAGCAGGCAGTCAGATGTGAGTAGAACAGAATTATTCCCTAGAGCAGAATGTCCAGTTTAGTCTGAATCTGAGTGATGATGGCTCTGATGCATGTCCTGTTCAAAATACAAGCCTAATCACCACATCACAGGTGTCGAAATAAAGCACTGTGTCCTCAGTTGGAGCAGGTTTTGAAGTCCAGGACAGGTGGAGTTAGATACCCCACCCAAGCTCACACTCCTCTTTCTGTGGCAGCCAGGGCCAGTTGGAAAAAAAAGTATCCTAAACAGGGATTCCAATAATGTCACTTTTCAGTTATTTTGACCACACTGTCTTCCTCTATCTCCTCTAGGAGTTACTGCCAGAGTACTTCCTCTGAGAAGAAGCCAGCTGGCAGAAACTGGCTCCAAAAAACCCTGAGCTTCACAAATCCAAGGACCAAGAAATCTTGAGATTGTTCCCCTGGGCTCCATCATCATGCAGAACCAATTCCAAACTATAGAACCATCTCTGCCAATGTATACTACCATACAAAGGGAAAGACACGTTTAGTTATAAGACTATTTAAATATCTGTGTAGCTACATGTTGTTACTAAAACAAATCCAAAAGAAAAAAAAATATTTTAAAAATGTAGTGTAAAAAGAATTTCATATTCCCACTAATATTTAAAATATATACAAAACATCTTCCATGGTATAAATGATTATCAAATGGGTGCAAGTTAGTAATAATGAACTCAGCCTCTGGGAGTTAAGGTGCCATAACAAATTATCAAAAGTAAAGGGAGGCAAGAAGCTTGTATTCTATGTCTGGATCAAATAAACCAAGTCCATTGCTAGCCCACTCATTATTCTGTACACATGTTCCTCGGTTGTTGAATTGCAAGATGGCGGCATGGGAGTTTACTTAAATATCCCTCAGATCTCCTTTCGTATAAAAGAAACTAACCTAAATGTGTTGCTGAGTCTAACAAACATCTAAATAAAACTGTGCTGATACCCAAAATCAATACATCCACAGACTGTCCATGTTTCTTTGACACTCCAGATCACCTAATTAAACATTTATGGAAGGTTTAGTACATATGAGGGATTGTGCTAAGGGCTTGTGTGCATGTGTTTTCATCAAGTCTCAAAATAAATATCTATGAGTTAGGACTACTCTTGTAATTGCTCAATAAGAAGTGCTGAGAAGTGAAGTATCCTGAGCAAAAACTAGGAAAGAGGGATTTTGGAGCAGTCACTGTTGGAGTCTGTCTCATGGGAAAGCACTTAAATACTATATTGATGTGCCTATGAAGAGAATTTTACGGTCTCCACCAGTACTCATTAATGAGAGCAATGTCATGGATTAGGAATTATTGCGTATGTGTGAAACATGGAGTGATCATGAGTCATGTTTGCTGGCATGTAAAAAGTGTTACTTGATCAGATCTAACATAAACTACACTTTTATAATATTGTTACATTCTCTGGGTTTACCTAAAATTTCTAAGACAATAATAATGCACATTCATATAAAATGTTCATTTATAATTTACACACTGACTTCGACTTAATAGTTACTCGATGTGTTTTGACGGAGGGAAAATATCCAGTGCTATCTACATAATTTTTTAGAATGCATACAAAAATTGAATGTGCTAAAGTGTTCTTCTGGTGATCAAATTTCAGAAATACATAATTAAATCAGCTCAGTTGATGAGCAGAGCCATATAGAGAATGATACATTGACAGCATTAGATGCCACACTTGATGACCTTCCTCTATGATCCTCACTATGATTTCTGAGCTTCTTTATGAAAATCAAAATGCCTACTTCACATACATATCTTTGTGCCACAAGCATACCTGATAAATCCAATCAATCTCTTTTCTGTCTCACACACATATACACACACAGTAAATCGTAGGCACACTAAATTTTAAGAACCACCTACAAACATAAGGAACAGAAAGACAGGTTTCTTTCATTCTGCATTTTTATGGATGTCCTTGAAGTACTCAAAAGATGTATTAAAACCCAATATTAGGGCACAGCTGGCTGGCTCAGTCAGTGGGGCATAGGACTCTTGATCTGGGGGCTGTGAGTTCAAGCCCCATGTTGGGCATAGCGCTTACAAAAAAAATTAAATATTAGATCATGATAGAAAAAGTATTTTTTTTCTTTTAATTATAGTAGCTAAAAGACCTAGGATCTGCCTTGGATCCAACTACATTTATGAGAATATCAGCAGACATTGTTATCGCGCACGCGCGTGTGTGTGTGTGTGTGTGTGTGTTTATATAAGAGTATGTATAGGAGTTTACATAGGCCAAAGCTCTGCATCAACGACCAAAGTACAATAATATAAACTTACGTGTCTCAAAAAGCCAAAGAATTATCAAAAAAGCACTGACTCTCATGGTCACACATGAAGTCCATCAGTTAAATGAGAAAACACATGCGAAGCCAAGAACCAAGCAAGTGCTCAATACTTAAATGTGATAATTTTTTTTTTTTATTTGACAGAGAGAGATCACAAGTAGGCGGAGAGGCAGGCAGAGAGAGAGGAGGAAGCAGGCTCCCCGCTGAGCAGAGAGCCCAATGTGGGGCTCGATCCCAGGACCCTGAGATCATGACCTGAGCCGAAGGCAGAGGCTTTAACCCACTGAGCCACCCAGGCGCCCCTAAATGTGATAATTTAAATATCAGTTTATATTGATTTTTCACAAAAAAGAATGAATGTATCATTTCTCTCTAAGTCAAAATTTCGACAAAACTAAACAGAAAAGAGGAAAAGAGGAAGGGAGTACCCAGACCTTCTCAAAGCCTCTGCGAATTCCCTGGGACGGGCTGGGAAAAGACAAAAGGTAGAGGCACAGCATTTCCTTAGTTTGCTGTATTGTCCTGATCGCTGTTCTTCATAACTCAGGATTTTAATTCTGTCTCTAAACTAAGGGGTGAGGGTGTGGAGGGAAAGAAAAGAAACCCCTGTTTGATTTGGGATTGTCACTTATCAGCTGAAGATTCTTTCTTTTTTTTCTTTTCTTTTCTTTTTCTTTTTTTTTTTTTTTTTTTTTTTTTGTCTCAAAAGCACCTCAGACACCCACAGACGAGAGAGAATAAACCAGAGACTCAAAGGAGGTAACCATAAAAAGGTCAAAGGCGCATCTTTCTTTGAGAAGACAGTTCCGGGTTAGGAATTCTACAGGACTGCTCAGGACAAAGCAGGAGCTTACAAGGATCAGAGAGGCACTACTAAAGCCCAAGCCAAGAATAATCAATGTGGCCACCTGCCAGGTAAGGTAACAGCAAGAAAACAAAGGCCGATTCACCCACACCTCCACAGGTAGAAAATTAGCCTCAAATGTAGCCCACTTTAGCCTAAGAAATGAATCAGGTTTTAAAACTAGAAACTTCCCTCCTCCTCAAACACACCACCTTACGTAAGTATGGAAGAGAGTGGTAACTTCAAGGATCTGCCTCCCCATTTCCAGAAAATCCCATCTTCAAAGCTGGTTGGTTTTTTGTTTTGTTTTGGTTTTTTGCTTTTTTTTTTTTTTAAAGGGATTATAAGAAGACTAAGAAATACAAAGGATGTCTTTGTGGCTCAGCACACTGTTTATACCCAGATATCATGAAGCTTTGCATTCAAACCCCAGTCGTAATGGAGTTCCACAGTAGAATGGGTACAGTGAATGCAACCACCATGAATGTTGGCAGATTATTATACAAAGGGCAGTTATCCCACAGAGAGGGCTGGCAGGTTGACAGGGGACCAACAAACGAATAAACTGAAAGGCATAATGAGTCTGATTTCCACCCTAATAGACACACACTCACACACACACACACACACACACACACACACTCTCTCTCTCTCTCTCTCTCTCTCTCTCTCTCTCTCTCCCCCTCCCTCCATCCCTCTTTCTCTCACGGAGGAAAACAAGCCACCAAAATAACCTGCTTCCCTCCATACTCCTTACACTGCTTTTATAGGGGAAAACTGCAAACAGACAGACCTTCTAAAGCCGCGCAGTCCTATCTGGAGACTGAAAATAAAAGAAAGGAACAGAAGCTCAGCTTCACAGACCTTGCAGGGCTGCAGACTCCCCTGGATCCCACAACATGGGCATGTTGGAAAGTATTTTCAATCCATATGGAGTACAGATAACAAACGAATCATTCCTCAGATCCAACTCATGTTTGAAATGGAAAAGGAAAACAGCCATCCCAAAGCATTTGCTCACAAAATTTTCAGAAAGATTTGAGGGGGAGCTTATTTTTTGTATTTGACTGCCCATAAGTAGCCTGTGGAGTCTCACACTGATCTAAATACTGATCTAAATACTATTTACAGTATTTTTATTTTTAAGGTATACAACGTGATGTATACATTGTGGAATGATTTTCACAGTAAAGTTAATTAACACATTCATTTGCATATTTTAAAAGTAAGTTCAGTGTTGTCTATATTATGCATTTTATATATTATAATTAAGTTCTACCTCTTATATATTCTATTTTTATTAGTCTATATGATCTTTGGTCTCTATCCAACATGTTTTCCATACACACACACACACACACATATATATAATATCCTTGATTTCCTTATTAATAATCTTACAATAAATAAAATCCTAATTTAATCAAGTTTATGTTAGATATTTAGATGTTAGTAATAGTTAATCGAAAACTTCTTTACTTTCACGCAATCACAGTAATACACCAGTTGCAATACAAAAGTCACTTGAGAGTTTAAAATAGAGTTTACAGGAATGAAGAAATAGTTCTCTAATCCTGAAATCTGGGAATCGGATGTAGTTATATACACATGAGTGGATCTTTTTGATTTGTGCTTCATGCACAATTTTGCCTCACGCATTGTCCTAGAAATATGTACACTGTAGGAACTCTGATTCATATTTGAACATTCACTCCTATCAGCTAGTCTTTGCCCCAATGGCTGCAACTGTCAAATCTCTTACTTTTTTGCTGGGTAAATTGCTCTAAGTAAAAAAGAAACTGACATCCCACTCTTAAAAAATGAAGCTTTTGACATTTCAGGATGTTAATAGATGGGTAAACTGTATAACAGGAACATCAGTCCTGAAAGAGAATTTGACCTGAAAACCCATACATTGCACTCATGCATTTATAATTTGCACCAGGAGATGAACGAGCAAAGATGAAGTAGAACCATTTTTCAAGATTCATGCTGTTATATCTTATTACAGGAATAGTAATATCCTTAAATAGTAAGGATATTTCTTTAAAAGCTGAATCATTTCAAGAATAAAACAGAATAAAAAGGTATCAATGCATTAAGCACTGCTTTTTAGATATCCCCCAGCTACATGAGACAAGCCCATCCTCATAACCCAGATACAATTTCTCCATGAAGCTGTTGAAATGTCTTTTCTTCAAACAAAAAATAGGTAACAGATTATTAACTCAACATTTTATTGATTTTTAATAAACTAGTTCTACTTTAACCAACCTTTTCTAAGTAAAAAGAAATGATATATTTTTCATTAAAAAAACTTGCAAATGTGTTTTCAAAAGGAAGCCTTATTAAATTCATGTGGATTATAGTCATTCTTTTTTGTTTAATGAGGAAGCAAATATTTTGCCTTCCATATAAATTTAGGAAATTTTATTCAATATCATGATAGAATACAACTCAAGACTAGATTTTTTTCCCCATTTAACCTATTAGGATGACAAATCTCTTTCTAAATCCAATTTGATGAACAGAAAAATCCTACAAAAGCTGTCTCACAGATCTAACTCAACTGAATTCAAAAAGACATATTTTATGGCCTTGTCAAGCAGGTTTTTAAAAATATGTAGAGGATAAAATTATAGTCATGTTAAGTCTTCTTAACCAAAATAGAAGAATAACATGGTCAAACCCATAGAGCCATCTGCAGAAGATTCCCCAGAATCCCAAAATATGGCTAGAGAAACCCTGCTTCTAAGATACATTTTCTAGATCTGTTTGAGGAAGAGGACATTTAGTGACAGTGACCGCCATTTTTTTCCTTTGAAAGTGTTAAGTATTTAGTTTTTGGGTTTTTTTTCAGAAGTTGAAAAAAAAATTTTTTTAATAAACATATAATGTATTTTTATCCCCAGGGGTACAGGTTAGTTTTAAAATGCTTCCTTTTACTTTCACTTTATGCCAAAATATACCCTTTTAAACTTTGCTGCACATAATTAACATCCTTCAACACGGAATATTTTTCTCAGAGTATCTTTACTGATTACACCAGAGAACAGCGAGCAAGTTACAAAAAGTTCTAAGAGTAGACCTTCCCTCCCTCCTTCCCAATGCTCCAGAAAATCTGTTCTAACCCTCAGATGAAAAAATACATTTAAGTTATCTGCAAACAATGCAAAATATAACTTGTGTATTTTTTGCAAATGAAATTTTACATTGTTTCGGCAATACTGAGACCAGTAAGTTCAATAAAATTGAAAGTTTAAATAATTAGAACATATCCAGAATAAACAACATATAAGTGACAGTCTCAAATAAAATTGAGGCAGCTTCTAAAGCAGTACATTCCCAGGATATATTGTATATTTTATGTGTTTTACGTATAACCTGAACAACAGAACACTAAATAAAGTAGAATCCCATCAGTTCATAATTATAAGAATTGAAAAGTTAAAGTTCGAACCATGTCCCCTGAGTCATTACAGTGCTATGTGGTAAAGCCTTACAGAACAGAGATAATATATCACAAAGATAGAGTTCTCTTAGCAATATTAGTGTGTTTACACCAACATTAAAATTTCCCAATGGATTCTTTTTCATTTACAAAAAAGTCCAAAGATAAAGAAGTTTCAGTAAGTATGTTCATGTGCTTAGGACTTGGACTCAAACAAGCCACTATTATCTGTGGTTTATTGGTAAAGAGACAGCTTTTTAAGTCTAGATAGCCAGGTGCACTTGCCTCATTTCCCCACAACAGAGGAAATAAATCTCATCATTTTACTTCTTTGTAAAGTATACCATTTATCACACAGGTGAGAAGTTCACCCATTAATGGAATACGGATTCTCACCGTGCCAGCAACCTAATTGTCAAAGCCATCAAAGACAATAAATTCCTTACCCTTGATCTCACATATAACAGTGAGTTTTTTCCAAGAAAAAATCCACAAAATGTGAGGTGACAGCTTTATTTTCATTGAGGTTGAGTTTATGCATTTTTCAATTAAAATTAATTACATAGAAGTAGAATATTTTAATAGAATTATGGAATAATTCAATTTTCCTTACTACCATTTATGAATATATATGTTTATTTATAAGCTAAAAGCAAGCTCAGATACATATCATAACAGCAAAGAGCACTTCACTAATTTAAGTGTTATTTCCACTTCTTCTGTCAACCTCTAACCATTTACTTATTTGAACTAATGTTCCGTAGTTCATTTTGGTCATTAACATTGATCAGCAAAGGAACCTATATTTCACAGACACATTAAAACCTTAATTATCGACAAATCCCAACTAATTTAAACTCTATTTTTATTGTACACAGTTTTTAAGAGAAAGAGATAAATCACAAGAAAACACATTTCAAATTATTGTTCTTAAAACACTGTTACCCAGAGTAGGTCCTGGACCGAGGAGATATGTCACATAATTTCATTCATAACCCACAATTATAATTAGAAACTCCATATTTCAAAAAATGATCCTGAGGCACTGTAAGATCTCCTATCAAGGAGGATATATCATTTCTATAATGCCCTATTTAAAGATTAATGTGCTAAAGCATTTTAGAAATATTTGTAATACGAATGAAGAATTGAGGTAACTAGTTCACACTTCATAAATTTGAAGCTCCTTTAAATCAGAATACTTAATTATCCAAAAATTCCATTTGTCCGTGATTTCTTATATTTTTTAATTTTAACTATTTGCGTTCTTAATAGAGGCACAGACCCACTAAAGCTTTTCTGTTTGAGGCTTAATCCATACATAGTTTGTTTGCTTTTTTTTTTTTTTCTTTCCAAGTTTTAAATTAAATTCCAGTTAGTTAACATACAGTATAACATTAGTTTCAGGTATAGAATTTAGTGATTCTTCACTTACATATAATACCTGGTGCTGTTTCTTGTTAAGTCAATTATGATGATAGTTCAAAATAGAAATAGAGTCACTAATAAATATCCAAGTGTCCACAACTATTCGTGGGTGTTCATTTCTATTCCTACTTTACTTGCAAAGTATATGTGATTATCTTCTACTTTGATTAAATTGCTTATTCAAAGCAAATGGCTTTTTTTTTTAATGAATCCTTTGCAGAGAGTAAATTTCAACAAAAATTTAGCCTTATTAAGCCAAAAAATGTGTCCACTCCAAATCTGACCATAGATTTAGCAATCCATGATAGATTTAAAGCTATATAAATATCTCTTCTGTGAAAAATACATATACTAATATTTTGCAAGTTTCGTTCCAATGAAAAGGATGCCAAGACATATTCCAATGTCTGGGTACTCGGAACTGGTGCAAGGACAGCTTGCTCCAAAATCACTCTCAAGGTTTTCACCTTGGTAAATATTCATCAACAATAGTTCAAACATTCGCTAAACTCCAGTTACAGGGAAAATATATACATTTTTTTATCTACTGAAATATACATAGTCCCTTATCCTTAGGAAGCTCACAGACTAGAGGGGAGACAAGAACAGAAAACTGAAATAGGATACACTAGTAAATGTCTTAAAAAGCAAAATGAACAGGGTATTCTGGAATCCCAGAGGAAGAACGCTTACCCCTACACCTCTGGCTTCAGGGAAGGCTTCCAGGAGGAGAATGTACCTGAACCAAATAATAAAAGTAAGTTAGATCTACAGTAAGTTAGAGGTTTAAAAAAAAAAAAAAATGGGAGAAAGGAATGAGCCCCAAGAGAGTAGCAGAAAAGAGAGTAAAACAGGGTTCTTTTGGTAGTTCCTGTTCACAGAATATAAGTGTGAGGAAGAAAGTAATCAACAAAATATTCTCACAGAAAGAAAGAGATCACAGGAGCAGATTATGACATTCGATCTATAACACCATGAACACTTTGGTTAGTCTCTTAGCAAACATGTGCCTAGTATTGAAACTATGGGTTAGATGGTAAATGGTGGTAAAAGCTACTGTCCCGATGAAATGTCTGCTCTTTTGTCGCTATGATTCTAGGAAGGTTTCAGTAGATGAAATGAGAGACTAAAGCTTAAAGGCACTGTATATTTTTCTAGCCAGCAGTCTAACACAGTAAGAAGAAATGTCCCTCTACCCTCATGTAGATCACAAGGAAACAATGTTTCTCGTTGGGGGCACCAGTGGAAAATGTGGGAGAAAATTATTAGTTCTAGGAGCCTGAAGTAGGCAGTGCAAAATGGTTTAACATTCCTGTGTCCCAATCACTAAATGCCAGTGGCAACACTCAGTCAATGTGACAAATGAAAATGTTCTTGCATGTTTTCAAATGCTCCAGGGGTGGTGCCATTCTAGTTAAGAATCATTGGCCTGGATGGCAAATACCCATTAAATATGTCTTTTTCCCTATTAGAAACCATGTTTCTAATATGGTTTCTAATACAGGGTCTGTATGACTTTAATATAAATATAAAAATATAACGAGGGAAGTGACAGATTTTAAATTTTGACAGAACTAAATTCACATTTCAGTTCTAGCCTATACTAACAGCAGCATGATGATTAAGAAACTCCAGTCCATTTTGCCGAACTTCAGATTCTCCATACATAAAAACAGACAATACCTACTTCATATGGTTGAAATGATGAATAAATAAAGAGCACATGTAATTTCCTAATAAATAATAGATGCTCAATACGCAATTGTAGAAATTACAGTTCCAACTGCCTTCTTTCACAGCAGATGAAACAAAACCACATTTTCTAAGAGACTTGGCCCAATCCCATAGAACAGTGAATGTGTCCACCTTTTTATAACAATGCCATGAAAGACACTTAAAGTTCATGTTCCTGTTCTCCAAGTCAGGAAAGAAAAGACTGAAATTATATGTTTCCAAGTTAGAAAAACGACTAAACTCTGTGAGCAATTATATACATTTTTGTATATTTACTTGCAGTTTGTAGCTAGTGATGTTAAATACTTATTTAAAGTTAAAGTTAGTCTTAACCTTATTTAGAATGTATATTCCTAAAACCTAAAATTTAATAATGTTTAATAATGAGTTCAATTAAAAAAAATTTTTTAAGCTTAAGTTATTTTTTTTTAAGATTTTATTTATTTATTTGACAGACAGAGATCACAAGTAGGCAGAGAAGCAGGCAGAGAGAGAGAGGAAGAAGCAGGCTCCCTGCTGAGCAGAGAGCCTGATGCGAGGCTCGATCCCAGGACCTTAGGATCATGTCCTGAGCCAAAGGCAGAGGCTTAACCCACTGAGCCACTCAGGCGCCCCTCAATAAAAAATTTTAATGTTTGTATAGTGGTACCATCATAAACAAGACATGGTAAAATAATTCATAATCAATGACAAAGTATTAATAATCCAAGTACTGAGAAAAAATTCCTACAGATTGAGCCAAAGTGACCATAGAAAAATTTATCTATGAAAATTTAAATAGGGGAACCTGACTGGCTATGTCTGGTAGAGGATGAAACTTTTGATCTTGGTGTCATGAGTTCAAACCCCACGCTGGGCCTAGAACTCACTTTTAAAAAAAGGAATTAAAGGAAACTTAAATAGAGAAAGAAAAAAAAAAAAACCCCACCCTTAGAAGTATATATAAAACATTCTTAACTTCTCTTTTAAATAAATTTTATGGAAACATAATTTTTTCTGGGTATGATATAGGTTCAAAGCTGAAAAACTGACCACCTAGTACTGTTGGTGTAAACATCACAGGTGCTATCAGAAAGAGTGTGTCTACTGGACAACTTTTCCAATAATTGTATCGGTAGGACATGTTAAAATGTACAATATGCACCTTCTATCTTGAAATTTTACATATAGGCATTTATTCCAGAATTGTAATCAGACAAACACAAAATTTACGCGGAAGTACTCTCCCCATCATCATTCGCTCTCTTCCGAAAGTCCACATACGTACCCCCCGCACTGTTCCTGCTAAGTGCTCAAGCTACGGTCCTTCTCCCCTCCTCAAACCTAGCTGATTAGAAAAGCAGGAGCCACTTGACCCATGCCAACCACATACTGTTTCTCTCTTTGGAATTTGGAAATAGAAGAGAAAAATTTAATCAACCTCAAATTGTGAGAACATGTACTAGTGGAACGGTCATTTTCCACTAAATAACACTGATGAAAGACTGCCAGCAGGTGCCAGGGAAGCTAAAACAATCAAAAGTGCCCCAAAGTGACTCCAATTTATTTCTTGTCGATTCCAGGCCCTAAAGGAGGTCCACCTTCCCTACATATTTCTTCGGTGCATCTAGACCTTGATAAGATATCCTTAGGTACACAGACAGTTTAAATCACTATCTCGTGACATAAAACAATCAGTAAGTCATAACTGTTCCTCTACTTTTGTTTATGACATTAGAAAACTGTAAACAACTCTGTTAGCCCACCATTAGAAAATCAGTTAAATACCTGAATCTTGTACAGTCATAAAAAGAGAGCCAGACACATACACATTTGTCTTAGAAAACGGTCATGACTTACTGCTGAGAAAAGAAAAGCAGTTTACAGAACGCCGTCAATTCAGTATCCGCGCACAGAGAGATATCCGGAAGAATAGTGACCTAAATTTAACAAAATTCATTTTTGTAGAAATGTCAAGTAACTTTATTCTTTTCTAGAATGTTCTGTATTGTTGGCTTTTCATTGAACATCTATCCTCTTTTATAGAAATCAGGAAAAAAAATCAAATGTCTACTTTTAAAACAAATTGGAATAGAAGCAAGAAAAAAAGAAAGAAAAGAACAAGTAAAAGCTCAGTGAAACATCAAAGGACCGACTTTTCATTTCAAACAAAGGATGGTTTGATCCCTATAGGAAGTTAACTCTACATTACTATCAGCTTTCAAGACTAGGTATGAGCAGTGATCGTATGGTTAAAGATTTGAGTTTCCATTAGCCAGCTCAACAGGTTTTTTTTGTGTGTGTTTTTTTCAAGCATGTAACTTGTTTTATTTTATAAAGTTATTTGAAACCACAACAGGAAGACATGCAAGAGGAGTTATTTTACTTAAATGCTAAGGGGTGTAGCTTTTAAATTTGAATCCTATCCTGTAGCTGTTCAGAAGCAAGGGGGAAAAAGAAATCAACACACACCAGTCCTTCATCTCTGCTCAATTTAGCTCTTTTGGTGAGCAAAGAATTCTTTATGGCAAACATCCAAAGCATCCCAATTTCAGGCAGCTTGACAGCCCTTTCAACCAGATCAGTCCTAACAGAGATAGTAATCAAACCCCCACTATGAATTTCATTCATACCATCAGAGCGGGACTGATCAGGGAGCAGGTCAAATCACTGCACCCTATTGGCTGGAGATCAATTTTCAGCTTGAGGGACTATGGAGAACAGTACACAATAAAGCAGGAAGAGGAGCAGGAGATTTCTATAGTGTAAGAAACCAAACCAAGAGAGACCCTCTTAATATAAGGAGAGGTTGAAAACACTTAACAATCACAGCAAAACTTAGGATGTTTTTTACTTAGACCCTGCTAACCAGAAAGTATTAAACAAGAAGTGCAATATAACCATTCTTAAATGATCAAAAAATTGTTTTTAGTTGGCTTTATTTTTTTTAAGTTTACTTTTTTTTTCTTTATTAAGATTTTACTTATTTATTTGACACAGAGAGAGAGAGAGAGATCACAACCTGGAAGAGAGGCAAGCAGAGAGAGAGGGGGGAAGCAGGCTCCCTGCTGAGCAGAGCCTGATGTGGGGCTCGATCCCAGGACCCGGAGACCATGACCTGAGCCGAAGGCAGAGGCTTTAACCCACTGAGCCACCCAGGCGCCCCATTTACTTATTTGACAGAGAGAGAGAGATTAGGCAGAGAGGCAGGCAGAGAGAGAGGAAGAAGCAGTCTCCCTGCTGAGCATACAGCCTAATGCAAGGCTTGATCCCAGGACCCTGAGATCATGACCTGAGCCGAAGACAGAGGTTTATTAACCCACTGAGCTACCCAGATGCCCCTTGATTGGCTTTTATAGTCACAAGATTCTATAACTAAAAAACACTATCCAAAAATAATATATAATTGTAGTCAATATCTAACAAATTAGCTTTATAGTAAGTTTGAACTTCTCTAAATCCAGCTTTTAAAAAGATGCAGTCAGGGTACCTGGGTGGCTCAGTGGGTTAAGCCTCTGCCTTCAGCTCAGGTCATGATCTCAGGGTCCTGGGATCGAGCCCCACATCGAGCCCCACATTGGGCTCCTGCTCAGCAGGGAGCCTGCTCCCCCACCCTCCTCTCTGCCTGCCTCTCTGCCTACTTGTGATCTCTGTCTGTCAAATAAATAAATAAAATAAAAAATTAAAAAGATGCAGTGAAAAAGCACTTGAATGAGAAAACATGTACTTGTATTAAAATAGAGAAAGAAAATAAGCTAGGAGTCATCTCACAAGATATATTTATGTTTTTTGCCTCAACCAGCAAAATGAAGAGAAAGGATGAATAAAATTCAATGTGTAGCTTAGGCTAGATAGAATGTTATTGAAGCCCTGGATATACTTAGTTTAAAAATAAGGACAATGGAGACAAAGAGGGAAACTCTAAGAATATTCCTAACATATGGCATTACATTAATGAATCCATTGGGTGCTCTCATTTTGTTCTGCAGTGACTTCTTTTCAGAATCACAGAAAGGAGTAAAATGAAGTCAAAATAAAGCACAGCATCCCTGTCTTGTTTGGAGTAAAATGTATAGTTTAGTTCATCAAACACCCCTATTTTCAATATTAAGAGGTAATGTATTAGATTTAAGCTCTGTTATACCAACTCACATAACCCTATATCAAATAAATGTGCTTACAGCTATCTAACTATTTATTTATACTGTGGACAATAAAAACTTTATTTTAGCATCTATGATAGCCAAAACTGCTCAAACATTAGGGGGTACATTTTCAGCACGGCATGAGCTGATTTAACCCAGTGATTCCCATTAACGCCAATGAGAGCTACACTGTCCAATCTGAACACACATGGCACTGAAAACTTACCAAAGAATCAGAGCAAAAGTTCCCCAAAAGAAAAGAAATTTTAAATTTTCTAACACAAATCTAATTTTTTTCAGTATAATGTTCACTCACCATTCTTAAACTCGTAATATAAACTGGTTTCTTTCCCTTAACACTAGTTGCTTTATCTTCAAAGCAAAAATGAAATAGTTTAGTGGCAAACTTTAATACTCACAACTCTCTCCCCCATTAACCTCATAGAGAAAGAGAAACCCTTTAAAATGCTTTATTTTTTTTTTAATTTTATTTTTTTTATTTATGTTTTTACCCCTTAAAATATTTTAAAGATTTCATTGAAATTGGGGAATGAATGAAACTGGGGAATGATATAGATATAATTGTCAAGGCTACCCTCACATAACAGATGCACTGAATTTTCAGCTGCATGCCACTGAATATCTGAATTATAAAGCTCAAAAAAAAAAAATTGGGGAATGAATGAAAAAGATTTCATTGAAAAGGTACGCTGGAGTGGCTCAGTCGGTTAAGCAACTGACTTTGGCTCAGGTCATGATCCCAGAGTCCTGGGACAGAATTCTGCATCGGGCTCCCTGCTTAGCAGGGAGGCTCCTTCTCCCTCTGCGTGCCGCTTCTTGTACTCTCTGTGTCTCTCTTCGACAAATAAATAAATAATATCTTTTTCTTAAAAAAAGGATTTCATTGAAAAATTTTGTTGTTAGATGGCTTGATAAGTCCTCTGCTTGCCAAAATATGCTATTTTAACTATATAGCTGATTACTCTGGATAACCTTTAGTGCAAGAAGAGTATTAAATGTTTTTGCATCTTCTTTCTTCAACTTTCTGTTTTACAAATTTTCCAAAATTTGGGCTCATATAAACTTAAATTACTCTTTAAATTTAGATCTTACTGTATAAAATATGAAAGTAGTTTGGCAAAAAAAATACCATTCTGGGACAATACCAATACTCATAAAATTTTCAGACTAGATATAGCCTAATAGCAAACTTGGAATTCATATATATACACGTATATACGTGTATATCTATCTATCTTTTATATATACGTATATATATACACGTATATATAAATAGATAGATAGATAGATACACGTATATACGTATATACATGTATATATACACATATATATATAAGTTTTACAATTGCTTAAATAGTAGTATTTTATTGAAAATATCTAATAAAACATAGCAAATTACCAGATATGTCCTTCTGTGTCTCAGACAACATTTAAACAAAGTGAATGTATCACTAAATAATTAGCTCCTTACTAAAGAGACTGGCAAATACATCCTCTTAAACCCAAGGCATGGCAAATGGTCACTACTCAAAAAATGCTTATTGTAAAATCTCATTATATATGTAACATTTTTTAGATTAACAAAATATACTTCTTTCAATTGACAAAAATTTTCCATGTACATGAAAATTAAGGAGAAAGAGGTACAAGTAAATTGTAACTACATAAACTGACTTCATACTTATAGAGACTCAAAATTAAATTTCTTGATTAAAAAACAATTTATAGAGGTCTATTTTCTATAATAATTAAACAAGCAACAAATTTTTTTTCTTAAACTAGCTTCAAATATTTAAGTGCTCATTTGAAACCTCAATATAGGGGCGCCTGGGTGGCTCAGTGGGTTAAGCCGCTGCCTTCGGCTCGGGTCATGATCTCAGGGTCCTGGGATCGAGTCCCGCATCGGGCTCTCTGCTCAGCAGGGAGCCTGCTTCCTCCTCTCTCTGCCTGCCTCTCTGCTTACTTGTAATTTCTCTCTGTCAAATAAATAAATAAAATCTTTAAAAAAAAAAAAAAAAAAAAAGAAACCTCAATATAAATCACAGATTTCCTAGAACTGCCACTGAGATGCAGACAAAGGAATCTGTCTTATTACTTCCGTGTGGGTTCCAATAGGTTATAAAGGGTCTGATGTCAGAGAACTCCTTCTGTGTGATAATGCATACAATGTGGCAAAAAGACTTCAAATTCCTCTTAAAACAGCACATATTAACAGCATACGAACACCAGAAACATCATCTCACTAAAGACACTGAGTAACCTACAAACCAAGATGACAGGTTTCATTTGGATTAAGAGTATTTATGTTGGGATGAACCATGCTTGGTTTTTTGTCCCAGCTGAGGCTCCTGCTTTCTCTTCACTTGTACAACCATAAGCAAACAATTTAACTCTCTAGATTCCAGTTTCTCATTCCTCTATGGAAGTTATATTTTTTCTTAATTTCCGATAGGGAAGATATACTTTTCAATATAATAGGTTCTAGCATTCCTAAAGGGACAAAATTATCTGCAAGATGGAAATAATATTTTTTTTCACTCACTGCCCCCTTCTCTTCCTATATCACAATAGTTCAAAATTAACTTTTATATATGTAACTTATTAAATACAGTTTTACTCCTCTAATTTATTTCATGTATCTACTAACAACAACAAAAAAAACTACCATAAATTTACCAAGAAAAATAATGAAATATATTACCAAAAAAACAAAAAAAAAGGGAAAAAGTCCAGAATATAAAATGCATAAGGGCAGGATTTTTTCCATTTTACCTTGTCCTCCGAACCTAAAACTAGTATTGGAACATGGTAATCAAATACCTACTTAAAAAATGAATAAATAAATAAATAAATAGGAAAAGCCAGTTAAGTAAATGAGAATTCACATACTACTTTCAAAGGGGTATTTTCTATTGAGTTACTAAAAAAGTTCTTTCTGCTCACATTTCAATAGTACTTCTGCCTTAGTATACAAGCATATGTTAATATCAAAACATTGCTCTACAACATAAATAAAAACAGTACAAAATCTGTTACAAATTTTGTATACACTATTTTTAAGGAATGCATTCAGTGAAATCATCTGTAAAGTCAGAGCTCCACACAAGAAAAACTCTATTATAACTATGGTAATTAGGTTAATTTTTGAAGCTTTCAGAATTTAACATTCTATTTCGTGTATGATTTAATGGATTACATTACCCAGGTGCTTGGTTAAAATATAGCTTCACCATAACTATGACAATGCAAGTACTAAATTCACAGTATTTGTCACATACAGGTACTATGAGAGTTAAGATAGAAAAGTGCAAACATGTTTAATATGCAGGCATTGCTGTCAAAAATCTTAAATCTAAAAACATGCATATCAAAGTGTTTTACAAATATTTTCAAATTCAATATAAAGAAGACATGATCTGTGCTGCTTCCATACTTGCCTGTTGAACGGCCAGTTCCTAATAGGTGAATTATTTGGCAGATTACTCTCATTTCCAACAATAAAAATTACAAACACAAATCTACATCTAAAGTTGATTTTATAATTTAATCTGCGTTTGATTCTGATTCTCTACTGAGCTATATATATAATTAAAGAGCTATATATATAATTAAAGAGCTATATATTCTTAGAAATAATAAGCCTAACTCTCTATGTCTTTTTCTAAAACTCGCCTCCTCCTTCAAAGCAGGGGAAAGTCGAGACACAATCAACTCCTCCTTCAAACACTCTTATTTTAATATACTCATTAACCTTTCTGGTAACGGTTTATCTATTTCCATTTCCAGGCATGAAGTATCTTTTATTTAGCAAGTACATGTGTATATATAGAATATGTTGCAATGTTTCCAAATTGCAAGGTAACATAAAATAAACAAAGTAAGTTATCCTGGGTCACACAAAACCTTCAAGGAAAGTTGTGTAACAAACTGATTGTTATTAGATCTATCCCCTTCCCTGTGACCAATTTACATTACTTTTAATTCTCTTAAACAATATCAGTTGAAACCTGTAATCAAAAAGTTAAGAGACAAATGAGTAGAATTCTTGATATGTGCTAATCACTCTTCAAGGTGCTTTACAAGTATCAACTCAGTCTTCTGAAAACGATTAGTTCAATTTATAGATGAGAATCTGGGACAAAATGAAGTCACCTACCAGAGGAGCTCGGTTAATAGGAGAAAGGGCTGGGCTGCCAACTCTGGTGGTTTCACTTAAAGGTCTCCTCACAATAATTACCATATGCTTCTTTGACCACAAAGATCAGTTAATGAGGTAGGCAGAAGAATCCACGTAACCTCCCCACTGCCCACCCAAGATGTCCAAGTCCTAAACCCCAGAGTTTGTGAATATCTCATGTTACATGGCAAAGGGAAATTAAAAAATGGATTTAAGGATGCTAATCTGCAGATCTTTACATGAAGAGATTAGCAGGATTATCTCAGTGGACCTGTGTAATCACAAGAGACCCTATAAAAGGAAGATATTGGTAGAAGAGAGGGAACTAGGAAAAAAAGTCCTAGAAGAAGAACTTAGCTTTGAAGACAGAGGAATGAAACCATGAGCCAAGGAATGCAAACAGACCAGAAACTGAAAAATACAGGAAATAGATTTTCTCCTAGAACCTCCAAAAGGAGGTCAGTCAGTCCTGCCAACATCTTGGCTTTAGGCCAGTTAGAACCATTTCAAACTTCTGATATCCAGACTTTAAGGTAATAAGTATTATTTTAAGCCACTAAATTTGTAGTAATTTGTTGCAGCAGTGTAATGGTTAATTTTGTGTTAGCTCAGTAGACTACAATGACCAATTGCTTGCCAAACACTATTCTAAATGTTGCTGCAAAGGTGTTTTGGTTTGGGGGGTTTTGGTTTGGTTTTGCTTTGTTTTAGATGTGACTAACATTTATAATCATTGACTTCATTTAAGTGGATTACCCTTCATAATATGGGTGGGCCTCATCCAATATACTGAAGGCCTAGAGAACAAAAAGACCAAGGTTTCACAAGGAATAAAGAATTTTACTGTTAGGCTGCAACACAGAAATTCTACTGAGTAATGAGCCTTCAGACTCAAGATGGGAGCATCAACTCGTACTTGACTCTCCAGCTTGAGCGCATTCCTTAGTATCAACCTCCCTTTCTCTTTTTATGTGCGTATAACTTATTACCAGTAACTTATTACTAGCTCTATTTGTTACTACTATCCTTAGCTCTATTAGTATACTGGAAAACGTGTCTTGGGCTGCCATAATAAAATACCACACACTGGGGGGCTTCAACAGAAATGGATTTCTCACAATGCCAGAAGCTGGGAAATCAAAGCTCAAGGTCCTGGCCAATTTAGCACCTGCCCTGCAAACAGCTGCCTTCTCCCGGTATTGTCACATGGACAAGAGAGCCCTGGTGTCCAGCCTCACTTCTTAAGAGGGCATTTGTCCTACTGGAGGAGGTCCCAACCCTTAGGACTTCATTAACCTTTATTTCTGCTTCACAGAACCTATCTTCAAATGCAATCACATTGAGATTAGGGCTTCAACATAGGAGCTAAAGAGCGAGGACCAAATTCAGTATATAGTAAAGGAGAAACAGTTCGCCAAAGCACATGCACATATTTCAGTTCTTTTGTATTTAAAAATCAAGAAAGTTATGCTGACACGAGCCCCTTACACTATGCAACTGCTCAGGATCTGCAGTTTATCACTTAATGATATCGCTTAATATCTTTAATTTAATTATTTATATAGCATTTGATAGTTTACAAAGCACTTTCAAGCACATTACAAAAAGCTTTTTGATAGTTACTCCCATTTTATGTATGCCCAAATTTGAACTCAGTGGAACATACAAATTATCAATATAGGAGTCTCACTAATAGCGAACGAGAATTGGGTCTACATTCTTTGATGCTAAATGTTATAGACTGCATAATAAGGACTGCTCATCAGCCGCAACATGATGTGAGAAGGGGAAGAATTTCTGAACCAACAAAATACAATAAAGTCAATTTTCAAGAATTAGTCAGACATTCCCAAACTTTTCTTAGCTCTGTAAGTATAAAGATTCTGAACAGAATAAAAGACAAAGGAAAAATTTAATATCTTGGAAATACAGGACAGAAAGTACTACTCATGTCTAGATTTTTGTCAAATTACTCCGTGATTTTTTTCTCCAACTTGTTGTAGAAAGGACCAAAATTTTCTTTCCCAATAATGAAACAAAAGTGAAAGATTGTGTTTTTCTTGACTGGTGTTTTTGAGTTTCCAAAAATACCATATTTCAATATAAAATTTTTTTTAGATTTTTCACTAAAAAAAATAACCTTGAAAGGAAGTATAAGTTAGTAATTCAGGGCTTGTTTTAAAACCAGGTAGCCAGATACCAGGTATACCACATACCAGATGTCATCTGGACAAGTTATTTAACATCTTCAAGTTTCCATTTTAACTAAAGTGATCATAATATGCAAGACTGTTATAAGAATCAAATTAGATAATTATTTTATAGGACTTGCCAAATATCTGATAGGGAATAATTGCTAAATAAATATGAGATTTCACTAGCCTTGTGACTGTCGACATAATAATCCTATTTAAAATATTTTAAATTCTCTGGGTATTAAATTTGCCAAGGAAAAAACAAAGAAAATTTAACTAAAGGAGTTTTCATATTTGCACAATCTTAGAGCTGTTGTAACTGGGCAAACGTGGTGCATACTACAATCATAGCGTATTCGGTGGTGCAAAGCTATTATCCTGATGAGGGTCCCTGATGACACGTATCTGAAGATGATGCAGAGTGTCTTTGTCATTCTGTGAATTAGCATGAGCTAGCTCCCCAGAACAGTGACAAGACCGCAGGAGCCACTGTGTGTGTTGTGAATTCTTCTGAAAAGGAGTGATGACTCAAATCAGGATGCGGCACTACTTCATGAGTCACAAACTTTTCCAAGCATTATCTCATTTGATCCTCTACACAATCTTGACCTCACAGCAAGGCAAATACTATGGCCCTTTGGCTGCCGGGTAAGTGGAATTCTGAAATGGTCAGTTTGGTCCATTAGCAAAACCAGAGCCAAAATCTGTATCTTGAGTCTCTTTGTCTAGTGTTGCTTTCAATAATCTTTCAAAGTTAAGCAGATTGACGTTGAAAAAAAAGTCATTTATTTTCAATAATATCCTATTTATTTTCTTTCTATAATGCACAAAAATAATAGCTCTCCCTTTGAGTTTTTACATTAGGGTGGAGAAGAGTAAAAAAGATTTTCAGAAGATATTTTGCTATTAAAACTGGTAGTGTGACAGGCTGGAAACCTGATACAGTCCCTGAATACTGTATCTATAAGAAGAAAAGCTGCAATCTTCACTTTGCCTTTCTTTCTCCCATCAAAAAATATAACTGGGAAACAAGCTACTTCGCTCTCCACTAATCTGCATTCACATTTCACAATTCATACTTACTGTGCCCTTCAAAAAAAGTACCAAACCTAGTACATAAAGAAAAGCCTACTAATGTCTCCCTTATGCAAGAAGAAAAAAACAAGTTAATAGCTTTTGATGTAGAGAGATCCATTTCCAGCCCTCCTATAAACCCCTTAAGGATCCTGGCAGTACATAATGAATGTACTCTAACCGCTCTTTGAATAATGACATGGCAAAAGCCTTTGCGAGGTTCCTATTAATCTCTGGGTCAAAAGTGCCTTCAATCTACCAGGTACTTGCGAACAGTTCCCTCACAAATCTGCTATATATTTTATAAAGTTAAAATAATCGCTACTTCTTTAGCAGTACCAGCAGGTTAGATAGTAGTCGGCCGATCCTCTCCTGGATTTAGTTCTAAGAACTCGACTGACGTGCTTCAAAACCCACATTGCTGTGCCAGCCTCACAGTTGATAACAAAGCAATCACACCACCAAAAAGTGACCACCGTTTTCAGAGCTGTAAGGCAACTGAGAACAGAGCTTTCATTTCTATAAGTTTCAGGGTTGATTTTTACACCTTTCCAGATAATAAAATACCCCCAAAAGCTAAATCTGAGTGGATGTTTAAAAGGTAAACCCTTAAGAAAAAACTTACAACACATCAATTTACACTGTTAAATTTTTGTAGGATCAGGAATTTAACTACTAATTGTCCTTAACAAAATTCATCTTGAGTAAGAGGCATTAGGAAAATGGCCTAAAATTGTTTATTTCCCTTTTCATAGTTCAAAAGGAAGGAAGGGGGGCAGGCACCATTTATATATTAGACACTTGATATATTCACAAAAAATGTACTCAAATATTTAAAATCCCAAGGTAAACAGTCTTAAAAACATCAAAATGAATAGAACTGAATGGAATAATTCCAAATCATTTCCCAAATCAAACCAGTTATTTTTTATAGCTCACTACTACGATTCTAGAAACTTACCATTATCTTTCACCTGAAAACCTGCAAAAGCCTTGTAACTGATCCCCAACTCACCCCCAGCTCGTTACCCATCTACTAACCAGAATGATCTTGTACAAGGTAAATGAGATCTATCATTCTTTCTTCTTGTAACGATCTAAACTGATTTACAAGTAGAAGAAAATCTAAATTTCTTACTGTGGCATTTCAGGATCCTACATAATTCAGACCTAGCATATCTTTCTAACTTTATGTTTTATCCCACTTGGTCTGCCATACTAAATGCCAACCAAACTGGCCTTTTCTGCCTTTGAAATAAACCACATTTGTTTCAAGGCTCTTGCATTTGCTATTCCCCCAGCAGCTCAAGAGGCTTCCTCTTTGTTATCATTTGGGTCTCATCCCAAATCTTACTCCCTAACGGAGCCTATGCCAGCATTCCAAGATCGCTCTACATTTCTTTACCTTGTACTATTTTAATTATATTTAGCATTATCTGAAATTGTTCTAATCAATAAGTTATTTATAATTTTTCTCATAGTCTATCCCCTTACCCACATAAAATTAAATTTCATGAGAGCAGGGATAAATTTTCATTTTCTTTTTTTTTTTTAAGATTTTATTTATTTATTTGACAAAGAGACACAGCAAGAGAGGGAACACAAGCAGGGAGAGGCTTCCCAAGGAGCAGGGAGCCTGATGTGGAGCTCGATCCCAGCACACTGGGATCATGACCTGAGCTGAAGGCAGACCTTAACAATTGAGCCACCCAGGCACCTAAATTTTCATTTTTTGTTATATCTCAGTACTTCAGTTCTGGTGCATAATAGATACTCTCAATAAATATCTACAAAAGAAAGACTATAAAGCATGTGAATTCAGAAGTGTATTTTTTATACATGATACATAACTAGATAATAGGGAGAAATTAGACAAACTTTTTCTAGAAGTTCATTTCACATTTAACTTTCTAAGAAGTGATGTCATCTTGAGAACTCATTACTAAGACTGAGAGCAATTTGAAAATGGTTTTATGGCATTTTAGAAAACAATAGTCAAAGCCCCATAAAAGCCAATCAAGTCTGGCTCTCGCTGTATCTCTTGGTCCCTAGTTTTCTTTCATGATTTCCAGAAGTTGCTGCTAAGAGGAAGAGTCCTATTAAATTTATGTAGCCAAGACTTAAAAGCAAGCCCATCCTGGTTCCCTGTCTCTGCAGTCCCTCCTTTGGGATTACTTGTACTTTTTTTTTTTTTTTCAAGGCTTATACTGAATTACTTTCTTTAACTTATCTTTACTATTTTAATTCCAGTACAGTTAATAGGGTATTATATTAGTTTCAGGTTTGCAATATAATGATTCAACAATTACACACATTACTTGGTATGTATCATGATTGAACTATACTTTTACCACTGCCTTTGGACAATGCCTAGTCTCCTTAATACCATGGAAGAAAGCCTTATACAGAGCCGTGGCCTAATATCCTGAGGCTCCCCACAAGGGAATATGCGGCTAGTTTAGGTTATACGTCAGACCTTTCACTCAATTCCTGTGGGTGGTTTGGGATGACCTATAAAGCAGTTATGAATTCTGTGTCTTGGAATTGATGTAAAGAATCAAAGACTGTCCACAGTCAACCGTGGGCCAGATATCAAATCAGAAGTAAGGGTGTGGGACAAGGCACCAATGAGTTATCTTAGGTAAGAGCTGAGCAATTCCTCCTCTGGAGAAGTCAGGCTTGATTCTGATCAGTCTCAGAAAGGTGTTATCTCTGCTTTGAACACTTCTCCCTGTCCATAGCATTCTCCAGGCCTCTCTCACAACTTTCACTATCCCTTACTCTTCAAAGCTCAACTTCAAGATCCCTTCCTTGATACCTCAGGTCGTATCAAGCTCCCATGTACGTGTTCGCACTTAAAAACATTAATTACAAGTTCTTATTGCAGTAGTTACCTCATTAGGACCCAATGACTGAATTAATGAGTGATGAAGATAACTAGATAATGCATTCCATTTCCAACAAAGTGTGAAAAACAGGGAGGCTAAGCAGAATTTAACCATCATACTACTGACATTTGAGAATGGGTATTTCTTGGCCATGGGAGGCCGTCCTGTCCGATACAGAATGTGTAGAATCATCCCTGAGCTCTTCTCACTGGGTTCCAATAGTACACACTGACTGCCCCCCACCTCAATGGTAACAACCAAGAAATGTTTCCAGACATTGTCAAATGTCTCCTGGAAAACAAAACTACCCCCCAGTTGAGAACCACTGGGCTTGAATAAACTGACTGGAATCTGCAGCAAAATTAATAGTTTCCAAGGAGCAAACAGTATGGGAAAGTGCCCACCTCTAGCAAGTGGAAAAGGTAAAGTGCCCAAGAGATTACTATACGGCAAAAGGTGGGCACACTCAGAAATGTACTAGGTAGGTTCCTGCTCAATAAAGAAAAAGACAAGTTTGTCTGTTACAGTAAGGTGAAATAACAGATGCATTTAAATTATGTTTAACTAATCCACTCTATTTTTAGAGAAGTTTCAGGGCCACAAAAAAAAAAAAAAATTAAGCAGAAAGTATAGAGTTCCCTTATAAACTACTTTACTCTATCTCCCTGAACATACAGTTTTCCCTATTAGTACATCTTGTATTAGTGTGATGTATTTGTTACAGTCAACAAATATTAACTAAAGGCCATAGTTCACATGAGGGTTCACTCTGTGTCTTGTGTATTCTATGGGTTTTAACAAATTTATGGAGAGATACATCAACATTATAGTGTACTACAAGATAGTTTCACTGCCCTAAAATCTGTCTGTGTTCCTAATGTCCATTCTTCCCCCATTCTCATGAGTCCCTGGCAACCACTGATCTTTTTACTATATCTCAAGTTTTCCCTTTCCAAAATTATTGCAGAGTTGGACTCTTTCTGTCTCCAAGTACTATAGCAAGAGGAGGTGCTGCCATCTCCACCCACCTGCAAGGGATAGTCTGTGCAACAGCTCCAGCTTCCTAATCAAGAAGAACAAGCAGATATACAGCACCAAACCCAAGGAACTGAAGGTTTACAGTTCCTCCCCTACAATGAGCTGATTCACTGCAAGACCACGGGCGTGGCACAGTAATCAGAAAGCAAAAGCATAGTGGTAGTCAGGAAGCAGACAACCGGCCAGCAGATACCTGTCAGCTCCCACCAGTGGACTTCCATCAGTAAGAATGTCCGGGTTATACTTCGCAGAATCAGGCACATGATCCACAAGAACAAGTACCAAGCAGAACTGCATATGGCTGCCATTCACAGGATCAACACCATCAGGAGCAGTCAGAAGCCTATGATGGTGAAGAGGAAACTACTGCTGCACCAAGAGCTCCTGAACACTTGCCCCCTACCTCCAAGACAAAAAAGATGTTAACCACCCCCCCCAAAAAAATTACATATTTGAAATTATAGCATGTGGAATCAGACTAGCTCTTTCACCAAGAAATATGCATGTAAGATTCTTCCATGTCTTTTAATGTGCTGATAGCTCCTTTCTTTTTATCTGAAATAATAAACCATTGCCTGGATATAACAATTTATTCATCCATGAACCTATCTTCCAAGTTTTGGCAATTATGAATGAAGCTTCTATAAACTTTCATGTGCAGATTTTTGGGTAGATGTATGTTTTCAACATTTGGACAAACACCAAAGAGCATGACTTCTAAATCACATGTAAGAGTATTATTTTTTTAAGATTTTATTTATTTATTTGACAGAGAGAGAGATCACAAATAGGCAGAGAGGCAGACACAGAGAGGGGAGGAAGCAGGCTGCCCACTGAGCAGAGAGCCCGATGCGGGGCTATCCCAGGACCTTGAGATCATGACCTGAGCAAAGGCAGAGGGCCAACCCACCGAGCCACCCAGGTGCCCCCATATGTAAGAGTATTATTAAAAACAAAACAAAAGAAACAAAAACAAAAACAAAACCCTGCCGTACTAGAGCACCTGGCTGGCTTAGTTGGAAGAGCGTATAATTCTTAATCCTGCCGTCATGAGTTTGAGCCCCAGGTTGGGTGCAGAGATTATTAAAAATAAATAAATAAAACTTCTAGAAAAATAAACACCTTAAAAACAGAAACAAAAACTGCCACATTGTCTTCCAAAGTGGCTGTATCATTATGTATTCTCATCACCACTGAATGAGAGTTCCTGTGGCTCCGTATCCTCACCAACACTGGATGGTGTCAGTGTTTTGGATTTTAGCCATTCTAATAAGTGTGTAGCAGAAACTCGTTGTTGTCTTAATTTATCATTTTCTAATGACCAATGGTGCTATGCATTTTTCCAGATTCTTCTTTGCCATCTCCATCGTCTTTCTTAGTAAGTTACCTGCTCGCCAAAACTTTATCCTATATTGTCTTCTAGGAGTTTTATAGTTTTGAGCTACATTAGGTCTTTCATTTATTTATTAATTTTTGTAAAAAAATTAAGGTGTGTTCCTAGCTTCATACGTTTTACATGTGGATATCCACGTATTGCAATACCCTCTGTTGAAAAGACTCTTTTCTTCACTGAGTTGCCTTTGCTCCTTAGTGGACCCTGAGTTGATCATATTTGTGAGGGTCTACTTCTGAACTCTTTTTCTGTTCCATTTTCTTTTAACAAAAAATTATCTATTCTTTCACCAGTACCATACTGCCTTAATTACTATTGCTTTATAGTGAATCTTGAAGTCTGAAGGTGTCATTCTTTCAACTTTGCCCTCCTCTAAATTTTTAATAATGACTTGTGAACCCTAAGACACCTGAAGTATCTAGGTGTGTAAAACATGATTTGAAAGTTACCTGAAGGCAAAAACATAGGTTTTGTTAAATGAGTTGATAGGAGCACTAACTAGAAACAATAGAGCTCATACTCCACATTACAAAATGTGGGCAAACCTTGCCCTCAAATCAAGTTCTGGTCATCTAGCTCTTTTCATACTGCCATAACATTAAAAGCCATATATTCTGGAAGGAAAAATAATAATATGGAAGTAACTTCGGTCTATAAATCATGATTTAGAAAAGAACCCAAGAAAATCACCTGACATGCACTGGATAAAAGCAAAAAACAGATCTTTACTGTGTTAAAACCTTAATTTTAACTGCAATACAGCCTATATCATCCTGAATTTCACCCTAGGAATAGTAGGTTGTTTTCTGGTTTTGTTTTTGTTTTGTCGGCATCATTCAACAGTCAGGATAAGAAGCTCAGAAAGCAGAAGACATACCTAAAGTTGAAATCTGGCACAAAGGAGAATGTCCTTGCTTAAGATCTCGATATCCTTTCTGCCTCCTCTATCAGAATAATATAAGACATCTAAGCTATTAACTATTCATCTGAAGTCACAACCTAGACCAGAATATACCCATTCCACTCTTTCTAACTCCTGTAGAACATGCATAATTTATTTACAGGCATTAAATTTGTAGGGTCCACAAGCACTCAGCCTGAGGTGATTCAATTATCTTCCCCTGAAGTGGGACAAGTAAAAAGCAGCAGATGAAAGAAAACGGAACAAAGGAAATCTAAAAAAAAAAATAAGCTGATCTTAGAGGGCATGGAAAAAGCGTTTCTTAGAAAGTAGTAATTGTAATGAGGATGCTCACCATTTTCACATGCTATCTTTATTCCAAAAAAGCTCAAAGGATTTTGGATTTGATCTTGCAATTTCAATACATGTGTGACTGCTTGAGAAAACTAATAATTCTCACAAGATACTCTCTTTGAAGGCACCAAAGTGGAGGATATAATTATATGTCCTGATGGACTGATCACTTGACTACACCCTGGAATAACCCATGCCCTTGGCAAAGAATGGAAAATCGGTATTCGTCACAGAGGGAGAACAGATTCTTCATTTGAGCTGCCATTGTATAAAGTCAGGAGAGACAGAAAACCATTTGTACATATATCAGAACCCAGTACTATAAGTATGGTTTACTAAGAGCCTAAGCACCCTACTCTTCCAGAAACCTGGACATTTAATAATCTCTGAAGAGTTAATCAGAATCAGAGTTGGTCTGATTTATATATGTTTATTTATTAGGTTTTATCCAGAAAAAAGAAAGTCCCTACTTTTCTAAGAGCTCTCATAATCTGCAAATGATCTTAGAAACCGGGCAGTGAGACTACCCAGAATGTTTTCTAGACCTTAACCTTCCCATAACTTTTTGAAATTCGACAAGACCCTTTGACAGTATATGGCGTTCATATCTAATGTTTAAAGGTTAAACAGCATACATACATTCAGCAGACAATTTGTGCCAATGCCAAAAAATAATAACTCAGATCCTAAAACGAGTTCTTGATATATGTAAAGTTGCTCGCAAAGGAGAAAAACAGATAAATTAGCATAATTCCTTCTTTCCTCAAT
Source organism: Mustela lutreola (assembly GCF_030435805.1). Lineage (NCBI taxonomy): Eukaryota > Metazoa > Chordata > Mammalia > Carnivora > Mustelidae > Mustela > Mustela lutreola. The sequence goes on from NC_081290.1 coordinate 18,597,859, forward strand.
ATCCTTGGCAGCAAAGAACAAAACCCCCCACTGGTAAAAAGCTGCTCCATCTGCCATCATATTGCAAGAACAGCTTGCTTTCTTGGAAAGATGATTTATGGGACAACCAAATCATATCTTTCATTTTGGGGGTGGAAGATTGTGTTCTGTGGAGAACGTCCACCTACTGTAGGCCCATTGGCAAATATGCCGAAAAAGCTATACTCTGAATTAATGAAATTACCAGCATTCGACCTTCCCCTTCCTTCAAACCTCTTTAAAGCATGAGGTTGTGATTCTCATCTAAAGACACTGATATGTATACATGATGTATTGAGAAAATTGTACACATAAGGACAAGATTTTTTTAGTATGATAAATGATCACTGCTACAGAGCAATATGGAAGTATTATGGTGGAAGGAACTTGCTAATTTTCACATATAGACAATGAGTACATAAGATGCTAGCAACAGTCCCCAGTAGTGATTCTTCTGTATTTTAATCTATAGATGCAAAAAAAAAAAAAAAAAGGAAGGAGAGTTAAATGATTTGACTCATGTGCCCAGTATGAAACTGTGGCAGAGCCAAATTGGGGTATGAGATGTGACCTGAGATACTGAACCCACATGGTAGACCAAACTGTCTCTTAATTCACTGAATTCAAGTAGGACTCCAGAAAAGTAACTGACAGATATGAGTTCCTTTCTGCCTCCACATTTTCTCCCCTCCGGAAAATCAATTAGAAAGGAGCAATATTTGAAGCTTTACATTCTCATGACTCAAAATAAATTTTGATCTCTTAAAATTTACTTTGGAGCCACATAATTTGAAGTATTCTTTTGTGGAAATGCAGCAAAATTTGAGCATTTTACCTTTTTATAAAGAAAAGAAACATAAAATATAAAGTCAAAATAATATTCTCTTCCATTACATTATCTTTTTAAATAAGATAGTAAACTGTAATACTCTTATCATCCACTCAGTAATGTTCATTGTGCAAATTCCCCCTTCCCTGACTTCACGACCTTCAGAATTATAATTTAATGATGAAAGGAAGGTTTCAGAGACCCTTTTAAGACAAGGCAAATCTTCAGAACTATTATTCCATTTGGTTTTACATATGCATTTTAATTTTTCTACTTTATGACTCCATTAATCTCTCATTTTCAACAGCCTCCATTTTTAATTAAAGTACACGTTTTTCAGACCCTATTTTTATTGCTGACTGATGCCTTCACTAATGGTTTTTATTTTATTGTGAATCTCCAATGCAGTTATGGTGCCAGGCTGAATTAACAGTAGCAGCAGTCTTAAGTGAATGAACAGGTTAAGCATAGAAAGTATCCATTATGGAAGTGTTAAAACCCCTAAAATATAGGGGAGGAACGCCTGGGTGGCTCAGTGGGTTAAAGCCTCTGCCTTGGGCTTGGGTCATGATCCCAGAGTCCTGGGATCGAGCCCCACATCGGGCTCTCTGTTTTCGGCGGGGAGCCTGCTTCCCTTCCTCTCTCTCTGCCTGCCTCTCTGCCTGTTTGTGATCTCTGTCTGTCAGATAAATGAATAAAACCTTAAAAAAAAAAAAAAAAACCTAAAATATAAATACACAAACACCTTAAGGTCACTCAAACTGAAACCTCAAGATACATGAAAGCCATGAGCAGCAATGAACACAGACGGGCCCCGTTCTCTCTCCTTCCACTCCCAACACCTTCCCGGGCAGTGCTCTTGTTCCGCCACAACCCTTCACGTTTAGAACAGCGTCAGAGAGGAGATCCTGTTCATTCTACCTCAAAGGACTGGACAAATTGGTACAAGGCTAGTTTTCAGTGAATCATCATCAGTCAAAGCAGCATGCGTATGCCAGGGTCCTCTCCCTTTTTCCAGATCCTTTCCTTTTTTCACAGACCTGCATGCTCGTAGCATCTTTTTCTTCCCACTACAAATTCATTAGAACAAGTCTTATGCTTGCTTTCTTCAAGCGAGATCTAAATTCTCCAACTTCTCTCTCCACAAAGAGGTAGGTGAGTATTTGAGGAGGATGGAGTTGGAAACCGTGCTTTCTCGTTGAAGCTCCATTCTTCGCATTAGCTTTGATAATTCTAAAAATAACAGTTTGATCTTCATTTCCAGTTGATTCAGGAATGAAACAGAAGTGTGTGATTAATTTGTACTAAACACCCAACCCATGAGATAAAAAATTACGTGGTTAATCATCCAGTGTCTGGACTATAGAATTCACTTTTCAATAAAATATGCTATATACCTTAATTGTACTCTAAATATTTGAAAATATTATGTTTATACACAAAACATATCCTTTCATCCGCATTGTTTCCACACTCTGGGAAACACCTAGATTGTATGCATTCTTTCATATTTCGTAACATTAACTGATATCTATAATTCATGGACTTACTTGTCACAGAGTGAGTAACTCACCAAGAATAGTTTTCAGTCAAAATAAAAATCAGTAACATTTAAACATTAAAAGAAAACAAGTGAAATAGTTTTATAACAAGCACAGTTTTTCTCTTTTCAAGATTTTACTTATTTATTTATGATGGAGAGCGCACAGGTGCATGAGTGGAGTCAAGAGCAAAGGGAAACTCAGGGGGGTGGGGGGAAGAGTCCCAAACTCCATACCAAGCATGGAGCCAGGTGCAGGGCTGACCCCACGCCCCAAAGATCATGACCTGAGCTGAAACCAAGATGGGATGCTCAACCAACTGAGTCACCACGGTACCCCTAAAAAGAATACCCTTTAAAGTTGAAGACCCCTGTTTAAATTCCAGCTCCAAGATTCATTTGATATGTCAATTTGTGCAAGTTTCTGATGGGATGCTCAACCAACTGAGTCACCACAGTACCCCTAAAAAGAATACCCTTTAAAGTTGAAGACCCCTGTTTAAATTCCAGCTCCAAGATTCATTTGATATGTCAATTTGTGCAAGTTTCTTAATCTCTCTAATCCCTAGTTTCCTCATCTGTGAAATATGAATGACAATATTATCTCATAAATTGGAATGTAGGTTGGAAAAAATATCTCAGAATGGCGTCAGGCAATTAATAAATGATCAAGACAGTTTAGACACTGTCATCATCCTGTGGTAATCTTATCATAAATAACCAGTTTTCATTCTTATATTCATCTTCAAAAAGTACATTCCCAAGCTTAGAGAAAACTAATCTTTAACTCCATGATACTGGTTTTTCGTTCTCACCGTGCCTACTAATTATTTGACATTGGTTAGCCTGCCTTTTCCTTATGAACCTCAGTCCCTGCATCCAGAAAATGGTGTTTTAGAAATGGTAGAATTTTTGCACACAGGGATTCAATACTGGGTATGTAGTGTTTAACACAGAATAAGTGTTAAACAAATATGATTTACTTTCCCTCCCTCACTTGACCAAAAGAATGAGTTCATTTTTTCTTCCTTATAGAAAGATATCACCAAAGGTTGCTGTAGCCTTTGGGCTTCATCTGCTGAAAAGCAAGAATTCCTAGGCCCTTTCAAATAAAGCTCTAGAAAATGGTTAGACAAGGGAAGTATGGGGAACTGACTGGAAAGGGGCACTTAGGGAACTTTCTGGAGTGATGAGAATGTTCTAAATCTTGTTTTAGGGGGTGGCTACCCAGTCGTATATAACTCTCAAAAATGACTGAGGGGCACCGGGGTGGCTCAGTGGGTTAAGCCTCTGCCTTCAGCTCAGGTCATGATCTCAGGGCCCTGGGATCGAGTCCCGTATCAGGCTCTCTGCTCAGCGGGGGTCTTGCTTCCCTCTCACCCTCTGCCACTTCCACTACATGTGTGCACGCTCTCTCTCTCTCTCTCTCTCTTTCTGTTAAATAAATAAATAAAATCTTGTTAAAAAAAATGTAAGTAAGAAAAAAAGTTTGAAATAGTAGGGTAACATTTAAAAACTAGTAAAGATCACATGGAAACCTACATGCCCTACTTCTCTTTAAAAATCAGAAGATCTGGTAAGAATGAATCCTCATTTGCTCAAGTAACAGTTGGTAAAAGTGAAAAAAAACTAACAATTTAGAAAGAGTTTGCCACAGACCCTACCAACTCTAGGGTTTCCTATAGCAACTGGCCATACTTATAAAAAGAGAAGCCTCACTGATATTGTAATCCATTTTACAATACCATATATAACAGAGTTTTTGGTACTTCAAACTAAAACTCTCCTCAGAAGAGGTACAAGTTGCTTACGTAACTTTTAGACCAATGCAATAATGTAGAAATTCTAATATGTCCTATTAATATGTCTAATTCTAATATGTCCTACTGCCCAAAGCCCAGATGTAGACTAAAACTCACTTTTCAAAGGAAGATACTCACAATTGCAGTATTATAACAAAAGCATATCTTGCTTATTACAGACTTAAGGTAGTTGAAAAAATCATGTACAAAATCTTTTGTTTCAAAGAATTAAGTACTTTAAATTATTCCTGCAAATGGATTATTCAAGGTACATGGCTTAAAATTGGTAAGAAACACTGTTTTGTTTTGTTTATTTTGAACAATGCAGTCTTGTCTTCATAATTTAATAATCCGATCTTATTTCATAATTTAATGAGTTATATATATGACCCAGAACTCTTTCTTTGCCTAAACTTGAGCAACAGTATCCAGAGACTCAGGATTCTAAAACAGGAAACACCAGTGTGTTGCACTGTCAAAAGTGATTCACTCCTAAGACTGGTAGATCACTTGAGGTGATGCTTATCGTAAAAGGAGGAAAACCTCCCTGTCAAAGGTCCATAATGCTCTGGGATCTCAGTAAGCACTCACTATATTAGCAATACTCATTTAAGAGATTTAAATCAATGAGAAGACACCCAGGAGAAATTACACCAAGGCCCTTTGGAGCAAACAAACACAACCAGAGCCACAGAAATATGTTATCATTATTATAAGAACACCACACATATACACACAACACACACAATTAACTTTTAAAATAAAAACCTGAAAATTATAATAAGCAAAATAATAAAGGAATAATAAGCATACAGATGCTAAAAATACTCATATTCTATAAAATAGAATGAGAATGCACAAAGTAAAAAACCTCAGACAATAAGCTTAAAAAAGACTTTTTTTTTTTTTTTAAGGGCCTCCTCACTGCTTATTGCCATTCAAGGGTTTGTTTTTCAATGGCACAACCCAAAGGTGGATTGCGGGATTCAGACACTTTATTCAATAATACAAACACGCTGGAAGCCTCATGACCTGAGGTGAACAGAGAGAATTGTGTCTCAGTAGTAGAGTGGGTATTCTCGTGAGAGCTGCACAACTATTGGATTAAAATCAAATGCATTTCCCTAAATGAGAAATAAGGATTGAGTCAATTACCTGAAGGCAAACCCAATCCCACAATGAAGTCTTTCCACTCTGAATGCAACAGAAGAACAAGGCAGGCAGGCCACGACCCAGATATTTGACAGTTACCAGCAGTGGCTACACAAACAACATTGGAGCGCTCATTTACTTGGAGAGACTGTCACATCTGTGCACAGCAGCCACAGCTGCTTCCCAAGGCAGAGAAGGAACCTGATCACACCCGTTAAGAAACAACCTATCTATTATCATTGGCTGGTACGGAACATGACTTGTGAATAGAGCAAAGATTTCGTGTTGTGTTTAAGTACATTTCTTCAAATTGTGATTTCCTCAAGGTTTAATATATCTTTTTTTTTTTTTTGGTCAGATGCATATTTTATGAAACCATCCCAAGCTGGTGTGCATTCTTTGGTATTTATTAAATGAAAAGGGGAAATCAAACTAGACGAGGTGGTCTGTAGAGCTGTTCATAAAATTCACCACTCGGTGTAAGAACATGGAATCACTTACTTTAAACCCCTGATAAAGAAAACTGCACTAAGTTTAAAAATCCCACTTTCCAGACACATTGCTGCCACCTGAAATGTAAAATGAATATACATCGAATCAATTCGTCTTTATTATAAAAGCATAAAACTCCAAGCAATCAATCAAAGAAAATGACAGATTTAGTCCTCAAATAGTTCTTTCCCAGAAACAGTTATCTGCTGTAACTACTTTCAGGTGAAAACCAGAGATAGGACCTTTAATATTAAATTTGCTAGTGAGGCAAAAATGACTGGATCAATTCAAAGCTATCAGTATCACCTTATTAATCGTCAATATTTAGGTTACGTTTTCATGAGCAGCATACCATTCTAAGCACTTCACATGCTCTAAATTATTAATCTCTAAAACAAACTATAAGGGAGACACTTACTATCCCCAATTTACAGATGAGGAAACTGAGTAACAGGAAGACGAGGTGACTTTTTCTCCTAAGACTACACAGAGAATAAAGGCTGAAACTGGGCTTTCAGAGAAGGCATTCCTCTCTCAGGCTCGAACAATCTACTACACAGTTAGTATCTAAGCTATTCTCCCAAAAAAAGCTAATATTTGGTGTGTGAACTCCATAATGAAAAGTACAAATTTGGGGGTGCCTGGGTGATTCAGTGGGTTAAAGCCTCTGCCTTTGGCTTAGGTCATGATACCAGGGTTCTGAGATCGAGCCCCGCATCGGGGGGAGCCTGCTTCCCCCCTCCCTCTGCCTGCCTCTTTGCCTACTTGTGATCTCTCTGTCTGTCAAATAAATAAATACAATCTTTTTTTTTTAATAAATACAATCTTTAAAAAAAAAAAAGTACAAATTTGGATAGTCACATGAGTTGATATTATAAATTAACTTAATTTTAAAAGTTTATAAGGATTTAGGGGCGCCTGTGGGGCTCAGTGGGTTGGGCCTTTGCCTTCAGCTCAGGTCAGGATCCTGGGTTCCTGGGATCGAGCCCCACATCGGGGACTCTGCTTCCTCCTCTCTCTCTGCCTGCCTCTCTGCTAACTTGTGATCTCTCTCTCTCTTTCTCTCTCTCTCTCTGTCAAATAAATAAATAAAATCTTAAAAAAAAAAGAATTTATACATACTAAGGAATGCAATTCCTTTTACAAATCACCTTAAAAACAAGGATGCATCATAGCAAAATTTCCATTACCTTAAAAAGAGATATACTGGAAACCCCTCCTTGAATTTAGCACTTCTATTAGAATTCATTCCCATATTCATTAATCATTAATGTTTGGGAGGTACCAATGAGAGCCACAGCATATGTCATAGTATATTGTTATCCTTGGGGAGTGGATTTCATTTTTTTGAAAAGTCAAAATATATTTTGAGCCAAGCCATGTGAGTAAAGTGATAGAAAGAGATAGTTCATATAGTTTTTGGCAAAACTGTAGTATTTACATTCCTATCCATTACTGTTTATAAAGACAAAACCAGCGAGAAGTTTCAAAAATGATTCAGCAACATCCTCACCACTAGAATGTGTATAGTTTCCCAAAATGACTACTTTAAAAGATTGCCTTATTTGCATTAAGTGCACTAATTCTGGAAGTTTGGTTTTTAAAATCATATTACTGTGTTGTTGTATCTCATAATCTAAAATAAATAACCAGGATTAAGTTTTATGGTATTTTAAAAATATAAATATGCATGATGATATATTTGAACAGTTTTCAACCTGAATAATAAAAAAAATTCACAAAACTTTAGAGGTAACATTAAATCTTAAAACTATCTGTGACTGAAGGAATTCTTTTCAGGATGTAACAAAAACTTTAAAAAAAGAAGAAAAAGAGAGAAAGTGAAAGGTTGTCCAAAAAGAAGCAAACAAAGATCAGTTCCACAAATTGTTCCAATGTTAATAAAAAACCCCAGTACCTATTTGTTAGATAAAAACACCCAAGGACAAGACAGATCTTGAAACAGCTACTTGGGAGTAGCCTTCACGTTATTTTTGGCACTGGGCAAATTCTCACTCTCCTAACAAATGAGTGGCTCTTACACACTCCCCTCATCTTACTGTACCTTCATTCTCTTCCCTATCAGCACCCTTGTAATAAAATCCTCCTATTTTAGGAAACAAAGATTCATCCAATCTGGTCTCAGGCACAATCTTCTGCCAATTGTTTCCTCTCAATTTACGTCTCCAGTAATACCATGCACTGTTGATTCTCAAGTACCTCTGAGAAAATTCCTTTAGGCTACGGATTATGATATAATTTTTATCATGTAATCTAAACTCAAGCAGTTAATTATTCTCCAGTGTTTAATAAATACCTTCAAACTAATTTGTAGGCATTTATTTCTTGCCTTTGTCAATCTCGATCTGTATGTTTCTGAAAGTCAAATTCTGGACTTTTCTTTTAAACAAAACAAAACACACACACACACACACACACACACACAACCTCTAGCCATAAGCATGAAATAAATTTATTACGGGACTATCTGCTGAACTAGTCATAGGTAACATTTTTTTAATATTTTCCTTATTGTTTTTATTTTTTATATTAGTTCAGGTTTGTCCTCATCAATGGACAAATTGAGATTTGTTCTTACTCCTAATATTCAAAGAAATCTCGCTTTATCTACTAATATTGCTTATTTAGCTATTTCACCACTAGGGGAGTAAAATGAGATGAAGCAAAAAAAGAGTTATCTGTTGGCCCTTTTGGGGGGAAAGAGAAATTTTACACCAGTTAAGATGGTTGTAAGTGAATTTAAAATATTGACACAAGATTGGCAGCTGCTCACATTCTGCCTGAAAGGTTTACTACTGGCAGGAACTCCCAGCAGCTGCTTGTTTGAAACGTGAGAAAACATTTGGACAGTTAGGATAGCCTGATTTTCCCCTTAAAATCTGTTTGGCAAAACTTCCTGGCAGTTAATATGATCCTGTGAAAGGCTTTAAAAAAAAAAAAAAAAAAAGAAGAAGTGTTCACATCTCATCACAAAACTTGCTTTGCGAGTATAGACGATATTTTAAAAAGCCATACTTTAAACTTAAAATCTTTTCATTGCTAGCTAATATTTTTCCTGCAGCCAATACTAACGTAAAGTGGATGGCAGGACCTGTTTTTATAACAAAATGATTAGATGATCCACGATGGAAATCGTTGAGATTACCAGTATCTTCCACGAAAATTAATTTTCTTGTAACAACCTGAGATTAGAACAGAGACCACGATGTACAGATTCATCAACGAATACAAAATCTTTATTAAGAAACTCTTCTAACAATGCCACGGATTTAGAGAACTCGCTCTGGAGCATTAAGGCAAGAACAGTCCAAACAGCTTAACTTCATTCTGCCACAGTCACATGGTAAAAACCAGCATGTACTCTGCATAAAATAACCACCGCCCAGGGATGTGTAATCTGTGTGCTCAACTTTTATAATAATTTTCTGAGCATTTCCTTTCCTTAATGGGTGTTCCTCTCTCACTTTAACTGGTTTCGTCTCATCCACTTTCAAGTATGTCTTGGCCTCTGCAATGCTACCCCTTATCTAAGGCAGGGCAATCTGTGGATATTGATTTATGATGGCTATGTAATTTACACACTCTGCAATTTTCCCGTGTGATTTATTCAAAAAATAGATTGTACATTATGCTTGGCATTCATTAAGCTCGCCCATTCCAGTTTCATATTAATCCTGTATCAGATATGTTTAGAAGTTTTATGCATTTAGAGCATCTACGGTCATTTTGGCAGATTTTAAAGTACATGCAAAAATCACAATAACCCTTTAGAAACATTCGTACTGAAACACTGAATGACGGCCAGGACACCAGTAAGATGGAATTACATGAAGATAAAATACTGGCATTGTATGTGGGAATGAATTACTCAGTGAAGATGACTCTTAGGAAATTGATAAATTTCAACTATGTTTTTTTTCTTTCACTAACATAAACAGAAGAACTTTCTATGGTCTATCCATTATTAATAAATGCAAGGTAAACATATTCTTAAATCTATAAAAAATTCACTTTTCAGCATTCTGCTATGTTTGTCTGCAAAAAGAAACCTGGATCACAATATCTGATGATAAATAAGACAACCGAAAATTTGAACGTTAATAATAACAATAAAGGATACTGTACACATTTTCTACTATAAGTGTAATATTATTGGTAACCTTCTAAGAAATCATCTCTATTATTTTGGATTTGCTCGTGAACAGTGACCTGTTCATTATTAAGCCTTTGGCAATAACTGAGAAAATACCAAACATAAGCCTTTAAGGAGAGTTATCCAGATTCCTAACAATAGCCTTCATGTACATCAAAGGAAAAGAAAAATGATCTTCAGGTTACCTCACACATGCATCTTTTTTCATCTAACCAAAACTGCATTTAAATTCCTATAAAGTTCCTCATTTGTTCAAGTCCACACTCCAAAAGTAAAGATCTTTTCAAAGATGTAAAGTGTTCAGCAGAAGGTGGCATCATTGTGCACAGATTGATGCCTCTAATTCCATATGTGACTTAAAAGCAAATTGCCAGCAAACTCACAACCTGAGTCAGCATTTCATCTCATTTACTTCATTTTTAGAATGAGAAGGAAATTAAATGAAGATGCGGACGAAAACATGGTCTCTCATTTAGGGCCTCAGTAGAAAAGAACATGATCAAGGACATTTAAAATAATGAGAACCTGGGGTGCCTGGGTGGCTCAGTGGGTTAAAGCCGCTGCCTTCAGCTCAGGTCATGATCCTGTGGTCCTAGGATCGAGCCCCGCATCTGGCTCTCTGCTCAGCAGGGAGCCTGCTTCCTCCTCTCTCTCTCTCTGCCTGCCTCTCTGCCTACTTGTGATCTCTGTCAAATAAATAAATAAATAAATAAAATCTTTAAAAAAATTAAAATAAAATAAAATAATGAGAACTTGACAGACCACAAATGAGTTCTATGAAAGTGTCCCTGACACAGCCTCACGATGACACTGTACAAGTTAATACTTATATTTATGCTTTGACCGCGATATATCCATAGAATCTTATTCCGTCTTCTGTACACCATGGAACACCAAGAGAAAGGGAGAAAAAAGGGGAAAGTGCGTCATGTAGGAGATGGATAGAGGGGAACACTCAAGTTGTAATTTAAAATTTAATCACAAATACATTGTATCACATTCAAAATCACATTCAAAAATCACCTTCAAAAGCAGGTTATATGTTCAATATGGTAATGTACTTATTGTCTCTAATGCAAAAAAATGGCCTTGTGCTCTTTCTGTGCATTAAAATTATTTCAAAATTTATAATTATTCAACTTGTCACAGATTTTTGATTGCCCACTCAGTGAACTACAGAAACAAAAGCCGACGTCTGATTAAGTTATGGTTGCCTGCAATAAATCATTTGAAGTCATTTATTTTGAAAGGGAACCCTTTATAACCTTTTCTATTTTTAAAACATATCAATCTAATCAGTTTAATTTAATTTTCAACGCAGATATTGCTTTTCCCTCCCTGTCAAAATATACAATGGAATTTCTACTAAATATAAGTGATTAATTTTTAACTACAGAAGCAAAGAACTCTGCTATTTAAGGATTTAATTTTATTATTATTTTTAATGTAGCAATGTCCTGATGGTTATTATTTGGATGAATGAATTGAAGTGAGGCTCCCTGGGCAGCTGCTGACATAATGACTGATTGTGTGCAGAGCTGAGAATGTGAATGATAAATTTTGAAAGGCTCTGGAATTTGTGAATAACAAAAGTAGCTACAGTTCCTAAAATCTAACCATTTGTTCTTGGCAACAAAAGAAGACTCAAAGGCTTTTGTTTAATGAAATGATTCAAAAACAGGATACACTGGAATTAAGGGTTATCTGTCCCAGCACAATTCAGCAAGCAGCTTGTGTGCCCAAGTAGATGGATCACAAATGTAGGCTGGTTAACATGATATAAATGAAATTAATCTGATTCTATTCCCTCTTAATATTATTATGGTAGTCTCACGACAGCTTTCTTAATATCTTCACGCTTTTGCAAGGAAAAAAAATAGCACATAGAAATAGGAACCATTAAATAACTTTTGCGTGGACAGGTAAATGATTAATTCAAGAGTATTCAATAATTAAATCATACACTTGAATTAGTTTTTAACCAAAGTGTCATAAATTGTTAAAAAGATTTTTTAGAAAGAACTGAAGTCCTTGCCTATAATCATCTACTAGATATGTAATCTTTTTTTTTTTTAAGATTTTTATGTATTTATTTGACAGATCACAAGTATGCAGAGAGGCAGGCAGAGAAAGAGTGGAGGACGCAGGCTCCCCACTGAGCAGAGAGCCCTATGCAGGCTTGATCCCAGGGTCCTGGGATCATGACCTGAGCCTAAGGCAGAGGCTTTAACCCACTGAGCCATCGGTTGTCCCCTAGCTACGTAATCGTTAGGTGCTGATTAGTCTTAGACATCAGTATCCCTGCATATAAAATGACGATTTGGAGAATTATACAAGATTCTCCACGTAAAACACAAAACAGAAGGTCTGGCAAATGATAAGTACATTAATATTGGTTTCTGGTGTTGGGAGGTGATGGAGGTCATAATGGTAAAAGCGCCATGTCAGAGCATATCTTCTTTAACCCTCCTAAGACTCTCCTGAGATAATTAAAGCAAACCCTGGGGGGCGCCTGGGTGGCTCAATGGGTTAAGCCTCTGCTTTCAGCCTCAGGTCATGATCTCAGGGTCCTGGGATCATGCCCCACATCGGGCTCTCTGCTCCTGCTTCCTACTGTCTCTCTGCCTGCTGCTCTGCCTACTTGTGATCTCTCTCTGTGTGTCAAATAAATAAATTAAATCTTTGGGGGGGGGGGCCTGGAAGGGCAGCACAACACACCAACGTAAAACATGACTGTAGGAGTTTAGGACATCTCACTCCAAAACACACTGCTTTGGAATACTGATTATTTGGAGCTGTAGGCACATCACAAACAGCAAATGCAGAGAGAGCCTTCCTCTGAATGGCAGTTATCTACCTCAACACAGATTCTCCAGAAGGAACTCATTGCCCACCCCCACCAAGAGAGTTGCATCAACTGGGGAAGACTGACTGATGAGGGAGCAGGAGGCTGGCTGAGGACAAAGCAGGAGCTGGCGCCTTGCACCCCCTCTTCACCCTTTCCCCTCCATAAGTGTAGCATCCCTCAGGCAGCCCTGACTGCCATGAACAATAAGCAAATAGTTAACTTGCAGAGCTCACAATCCTGCTATACAGGAGTCTCCCTTGGCTTACAAATGTTCTAAATCTCACTAACAAAGATGATTGATAGCAGGATTGTGACACCCCACCAAAAAGTCTCCCAACTATCTTAATGTTAATGGATGGTCTAAAGACAACATTGATCCAGCAGCAAGGGCAAGGCCTCCGGCAGGCCTGGAACATCCTGGCACCTTGTAGGCCCTCTTTAGCATATGAAAACTCCACTGACACCTCCCTTCCCCTCACCTTCCCCCAACAGCAGGGTACTTAACCTGCCATCCCTCACAACCCAGGGCAGCAGCTCTTCCTGCCCACGGGTCCTGTCCCCGTGCTTTAATAAACCACCATTTTGCACCAAAGATGTCTCAAGAATTCTTTCTTGGTCATCGGCTCCGAACCTCAGCCCACCAAACCTCACCGAGGTTCTAGAACTTCATCATGACCATTACCGTAAGACAAACTTTTGACACAAACTATCACACCTCCCCCATCTATTCTACCAACAGCCCATTCATCTGTCCTACAAATCATTTAGTCTCCACTGTCAGGGAGGAAGATTTTCCTCTACCTATGGTCCTTCTGGCTGGATTTAGAATTAAATTGACATGAGCCAGATTAACAGGAGAAAATCAAATGTAATAGATATACGTAAGGGGGAGATTCCAAAGACAAGGAGACAACATGAAGCTTATATGAGCTAAGTAGAGGGGCAGAGTCTGAGAATACAAAGGAGAGAAACACAATTAGCAAAAAAGTAAGAAGAGATGTTTAATAAAATAAGGTTGCCCTCTTGCGCAGGTAAGGTTCCGAGGTAAAGAGGAGTGCTTAATAGCTCTCTTCCTGGCACAGGCTCTCCTTCCCAATGTAAATTTAGGCAGCTGAGGGGGAGGCAGAGAGCTTTACTTGAATCTGCTGGGTTTTGATTACTTTTAACTCAAAATAATCTTTATGTCAAAGTGGCCCATTTTAGGGCAATCTGCCCCAGACCCCTACATCTTAAGAGGCCTGCATCCCTCTAACCTCTACTCAGATGGTATTGAAGACTGAATTGGCCCCTCAGAAAGGGTCTCTTTTTTTCCTGCATATCTCCCACGTATAAATGAAGTATACATCTTAATAAACGTCTGTTTTTCTCTTCTTATTCTGTCTTTTATTACATGAGTCTCAGCTAAGAACTCAGAAGGGTAGAGAAAAAGTTATTTTCCCTCCCTTATACCACACATCCGAAATCAGATAATGGGGTAATCCAAAGTAAATAATAATCATCATCATCATCAGGTTTTGTGACACTCAAAAGCCTACCTTTTCCCTCCCCCAGGATACCCCGTATCTTCAATTAAAGGGATATGACACAAGTGAAAAACAGAAGGGAAAAAAATCTGTTTAGAATAAAACCTTAACCTGGGCGCCTGGGTGGCTCAGTGGGTTAAAGCCTCTGCCTTCAGCTCAGGTCATGATCCCAGGATCCTGGGATCAAGTCCCGCTTCGGGCTCTCTGCTCAGCAGGGAGCCTGCTTCCTCCTCTCTCTCTCTGCCTGCCTCTCTGCCTACTTATGATCTCTGTCTGTCAAATGAATAAATAAAATCTTAAAAAAAAAAAAAAGAAGAAAACCTTAACTTTAAAGCTTTATAAAAATTCAAGGTAAAAATGAATAATGTGCCAAATTTTTATCATTATGAATAAATTAGAAAATTAACTTAAGTATTTCTGTTTTTCAAAGTACATATAAAATTTCCATTCCAGGGACAAAGGCTTAAAATATGCAATTTAGCATATATTATATAAGGCACGGGGCCAAACTGATAAATTGATTAGGTGGAAGCATGCAATTCAATTAAAGGAACACCAAAAAAAGCACTCCCTTTTGCAAAAAACATCACTGGGATATCTTCAGTAATGGTTTTCAAGGTAGCTACTCAGAGATCAAAACTATCCATTTTATCCAGGAAATAAAATAGCTTTAAAAAATAAACTGTTGGGACACCTGGGTGGCTCAGTTGGTTAATAAGCAGCTGCCTTCGGCTCAGGTCATGATCCCAGGGTCCTGGGATCGAGTCCCACATCGGGCTCCTTGCTCGGCAGGGAGCCTGCTTCTCCCTCTGCCTCTGCCTGCCTCTCTGTCTGCCTGTGCTTGCTCGCGCTCTCTCCCTCTGTCTCTGAAAAATAAATAAAATCTTTAAAAAAAAATAAAATAAAATAAACTGTTAGCTATGCAATCAAAAAGTACAACAGATAACATCAGATTCAAAAAGAGGGTCAATAATTATGAATAAGAATCTAATAATGATTTGGATAATAGTGCAATTCTCAATTACAATGTCACACACCGATCTACTGTTTTGATATTGTTTATAGTACGTAGGGGGAATGCCAACTACTATAAAAGTGATATCACCTTTTTGAAATACCTTGGTGATAGTTTTCAAGTAGCATGAGTATGCTAAATATACCATAGTAATGTATGTGTAATTGCATATATATAATTAAAGTAACTTTAAAGTAATAGACATATAAATTATATATTTGAGCATGGCTACTTTCACAAAGCAGTATTTTAGAGACATAATTCAACAAGTTTTGCTTTGTGAAAAGCAAGCTACTTACTTTCGGTTAAAGGTACACAAAATGATTTCTTATAATGATAATATATTTTGGAAATGTGAGAGTCTTTGTTTCCAAATGAAGTGTCCAATAAAAACTTCTGCTATTTGTCCTTTCTCAAAGGCACTATTTTGATATGAAGTAATCTTGGTTTTCTGGTAAAAGAAGACCAAAAAAATCCCTTAATTCTAATCCAGTATGCATCATCTTTACTGAGGGTGGATTTTAAATCCTTAAGCAATTTATCTATCAAAATATAAAGCAAGGCACTAACTTCCAACTGCTGATTTTTATTTCACGTATCTGCTGAATTTACAAATTTGCTGAAAGGCACACCAGGGCATCAAAAACTCCCTCCAGGCTAGGTTTGCAGGCATTTACCAGGAAAGAGCAGTTGAGTTTGTCTTTGTTCCCCGCCCCAGACTGAACAGTTAACCTGAGTCACTTTACCTTCTGTTTCATTTCCTGTGACTCTCAACCTGCCGTGTTCTGGTTCTGATCTTTCACTGCTGCACTCTAACACAAGGAGACCTCAGCACATAGCTTGCAGAAGTAACAGAAAAACAAATCACACAGAATTAAACTAGCTTTGCTTTCGAAACTTGCTGAGGTATGAAAATAGAGTTAGCAGAATCATAACAATTATTAACTTGATGTTCGGTTACAAAAACTTCAGGACTTTTCTTATTAGCTATCTATGTTTATGAAGTCTGTATTTTATTAATAAAAAACTAATCAAATATAGATATGTGAGTGTATATATGTGCACTCTTACATATGTTTATTATTTATTTATTTAATTTGAAAGCCACAGAAAGGGCCTGGATTGAGACTTAAGTAGCAATAATATTAGACACTGCCTGATTACACCAAATACTAGCTCCACGGAAAAGGAAAGATGACTAAGAGAGTTAATGGCATACATCGTCCCATAGTCGTAAGATTTTCAGACACCTTTCATTAAAGGGCAAAATACTATTTTATATGCAATTTTATGAACCATATTTCAACAAATATAAGATCCCCCTGATTATAAGGTAGAACATTTTATGTATCATCAAGGAAAACAGTATGTTGACAATTAAACCGATAGCCAATTTATTATGATGCATCCAATTTCAGATATGCTAAAATACAAATATAATATAGGTCTTGAAATCGATACATTAGAGTATGTTCCAGGCACTGCGCAAAACTCCTAAGCTCATTACCTATTTTATTCTTAAAAACCACAAGAGAGCTTCTCATACCTATAAAGTGGAGAAACTGGTGGAAAGAAGTTTAGTTACTTGCTCTAGTAACCTGACTAGGAAGGCCAGAGCTAGGAGTTAAAATTAATCCTACATTGGGTGACCCCTCCCCAATGCTTACTGCTGCTTGTTAGATCTTAACTTCTTGGGGCACCTGGGTGGCTCAGTGGTTTAAAGACTCTGCTTTTAGCTCAGGTCAGGATCCCAGGGTCCTGCGATCGAGCCCCTCATCGGGCTCGCTGCTCAGTGAGTAGCCTGCTTCACTTCCTCTCTCTCCACCTGCCTCTCCGCCTACTTGGGATCTCCGTCAAATAAATAACTAAAATCTTAAAAAAAAAAAATCTGAACTTTTTTTTTTTTTTTTAAGTTTTTACTTATTCATTTGACAGAGAGAGAGAGAGAACAAGCAGGGGAAGACACAGGCAGAGGGAGAAGGAGAAGCAGGCTCCCTGCTGAGCAGACAGCCAATTTAGGGCTGGATCCCAGGACCCTGGGATCCTGACCTGAGCCAAAGGCAGATGCTTAACCGCATAACCGACAGAGCCACCCAGATGCCGCTAGATCTGAATTATTAACAGATTTGAAATTAGATCCACTTATTAAAATTTAGTAATATTTGGGATGAATAGAATGTTTCTCTATTCACTTTCTTCAAGGATTATCAATCAATATAACATTAATCAGAACATTCTTATTAGAATCTAATAATTACTGATTAACAAATAATTGGGATATGGAACACATAGGTAAGGTGTATAATATCAACATATTATATATTATTAACATCTATAATGTATAATACTATATTCAGCACAACCATGTATATCCTAACAAGTAAGTCTGGATTCTGAGTACCTCAGCTCTTTATATACTCATTTACAGGAAAAGGTAGGGTTTTAACATCCCTGTGAAGAAATGGAAATAAATCCATTTTAGAAATGTCTGAGCAACTGCTTTAAATCATATGCTTTGCAGGTGAAATCAAGAAGGCTTTTATTCAACATATTTAATACACACCTAGCAGAAATTATGTTTTATGCAGACCCCTTTCACAGTGCTGTGGTACCAATGGTTTAAAGGACAAAAGAGAAAAGGGAACACAACTATTCTCTCCACTCTAGTCATCAGAGTCTTCCTTCTGAGGAGTCTGCTCCATGGCTCTTTTCCCTTCAGTATAACCAGCACTTGGGCTTGACTTTGGTATCTTCTACTTCCCCAGACCTCCAGCTGCTACACAATGTGTCTCAGCAGCTCCTCAACTCTGTTTCCTGTTCACGGCTGCTCTGCTGAGGCAAGTGTTCAGCTTCTGATAACGAGCTATGTAGACGGGATTGAGACAGAGGAAGCCAAGCAAGTGGCTCACCCGACTAGCCTGTGAAATCCTGCGTACCGTTCTACAGGAGCCTCAAGTTAGACGGGTGATCTTAGGAAATTACAGATCAAAAGATAGAGTCAGGCCATTTAGGTACATATTTTGTTAAAATGCTTCTTGGTTTGTTGGTTAAGAAGGTTCTATTTGCCTTCCCAGCGGTACCATCTGAAGATAGTGGACCTTTTTGAGAAAAGGCATTCAAGAGAATAGGCAAAAGCCTTCAGAACTCTCCACCTCTGTAACCTAGATGTTTTCCTGCCTTCCAGCTACCTTCCAGGTTTTGGAACTTTCTCTTCGACTTGATCTCCTACTTTGGTGCCAATAAAGGGAAGCCCCAGGTGGACCCTCTGTCATTTGTGCTACTCACTCCAACACCACCACGCATTGGATCTACAGCATAGTCATGAATGGACTCCGTTGCAGGCAACCTTGAGATTCACAGTTTATAGTTTTTAATGTTCAAATTATGGATACACATTGACACAAACACACAGAGGCACGTTTTTATATAAACAAAAGATAATTGCAAACATGTGTATGCCTGCTATCTAGTTAAACAATAATCTGATTCCCAAGTATTAGTGGTTAGCGATGCCTTCCAGATAAGCCACAGTGAAATGCCACTAGTCTTATAACTACAGCCCCAAACTCCCAGAGACTGTTTCACATTATTGTATTTTTTGTCATCAAATTTAGAAGACTTTTTCACTGACATAAACAAACGACTTTTCTTCCCAGGATGATACTGTATACTTTGGCATAATGAAAAATGAGTGTATTTCAGTAAGCTTTAAGGTTATTTTAATTATGAAGAGATTTTGGCCTCCGTGTAAATTATACCAGTTTATTTACTGAGTTCATGCTATCTTCAGTACTATCTATGCCTCTATTCTTCTCACCCAACCAAACTTTATACCAGTCAACAGACACTAAAGAAAACCGTACCCATGTCATCTACTCTTCTCTGACAGGTGCAATATTTGCTCCTCCTCTTTGACTTGCAGGATTTAAAAATTAAAGGTAATTAGAACGGCCTCTTTTTTTTCCCACATGAGAGCTTAAAACTGATGCTTTCAACAAGGAAAAGCAGTCTATTTTCTTTCTTTCTTTCTTTTAAGATTTTATTTATTTATTTATTTGTTTGTTTATTTGAGAGTGGAGGAGAAGGGCAGAGTGGGAGGGGAAGGACAAGCAGACTAAGCCTGGAGCCCAAGTGGGCTTGATCTCAGGACCCCAAGATCATGACCTGAGCCAAAATTGAGTTGGCTGCCTAACCGACTGCACAACCCAGGAGCCCTCATCTATTTTCAACTAGCAAAAACTATCACAGTCCGAAACATAAAAAACTACCATAAAAAATGCAGATTTGATGTGAAAGAAACAAAGTCTTCTCCTAAATAATTTGAAAATGGTCATGATATTATTCTCATTATGTCTCCACTTCCAATTCCTGTCTCAATAGTAGTCTTTTATTTTTTTACATATACTGAAAATGGTATTAGGACACAGAAGCATCTTCCATGAGAAGATTATTGTTTGGCCTCAGTATTAAACCACTCATTCATTTTCTCAAATACACACACATACACACACACACACTTATTAATTCAGATGAAATTCTAGGTCTTTCAAATTCAAAATAAGTAAAGCACAGTTCCTATTTACAAAAAAATAGAATGGAATGGGCAATGATCTTTATTTCACCACTTCTTTCTTTCATCAAGATCAGTATTTTCCCTAGTGACCTTCAGTGACTTAAAGGAAAAGTAGCAGTCCATTCTTAAAAAATCAAGCATTCACATTTTTTAAAGCTCATTCATTTATTAAACTTTTCATTTATAATATGTTGTATTTATAATATGTTTTATTATTTATATATAGAAACATAACTTCTGGAGCTAAAACCATAATCACATCCTACAGAGTTACAATGAGCGAAACATGAAATTAATCAATGGTCAACCTGCTCAAGCCCAGCTCATGGTAAATGAAATCACACACAAGAATTAAAAATAACATAAATACAGTCCTATATTCCCTAACATTGTGTATGTGTGTGTGTGCATAAACAGATAAAGACATAAAGAAAAAAGAGACAAAATATATCGATACATTAAACTTTCAACTATGACAATGCTCTATAACCAGAATCCTGAATTACATAATTAACTATTTAAATTTGTATTAGCCAAACTAACTGTGTGTTCTAATAACATATGAATGACAACTCCAAGAGGTTACTTATGCTAATTTAATACCAGATAAACTTTGTAAAAATTACAAAAGTTGTGGCTGATCAGGTTGGGTACTTAGAAACGTGGTAATAATCAGGGGTGCCTGGGTGGCTCAGTCAGTTAAGTAACTGACTTGATTTCAGCTCAGGTCATGATCTCAGGCTCATGGGATCGAGACCCATGGTAGGCTCCATACTCGTTGGGGCTGCTTGAGACTCTATTTCTCATCTGCCCTTCCCCCAATATGTGCATGTTCTCTCACTCTGTCATTAGTAAATAAATATTTTTTTAAAATGTAGTAATAATCAATATAATTTGATGATCATATACAATTATGAAGCCTAATGAGTATTCAAATCTTTTTATAAGTAGATCTACTACTTAATGGATATGTGAAGACCCACCATACTATGGTAACGACTTTCCACTGTTTACTTTCCATTTGTTTCCATTTATCAAAATATAAGTTTAAGTATCACTTCTATAAGTTTTACAAATTAAGCAATAATGACAGGAGGTAACAGTTACTAAGTGCTTACAATACTTTAAGTACTATGCTAAGTGCTTACATGGATAATTTCATTTAATCTTCATAACGGCCATTTTAGAGAAAAGTAATCTAAGGAACAAAGAGCTAAAGTAAGTGAACCACGGTCACGAGCTCATAAGCAGTTAGCTGAGTTATTAGCCCAGACATTCTGGCTTCAGTACCCTATTACTATCTCCTAACATTATATTGAGATTATGTAATTTGCCTTTATTCTTTTTTTTCTTTTTAATTCATCTAATTTGAACAAAAACAACAGTCATGGAGAGAATCTTTGATATATCATTATCTAAATATTTACCTTATTTGAAAACACTGATTTAGAAGTTCTGATTCTAATAGCATGAGAAAAAAAAATATTGTGTTAGAACTTCTCTCTAAATGGATACCTTACTATAATATAAATTTTGGCTATGCCATAAAGATAATATTGCCATAGTGCATATCTCTATAATTTACTATCCAGCGTGTTAAGTCTTCTAATGTTTGAAGCAACCAACAAAACAAAATTATCTATGTCATAATTACTTAAGTCTGACACAATGGTAAGTATCTTAATAGACACAAAGTGAGAAAAAAAGAAATGTGGTGTGAAATATAAGTAAACATTTCTTTGAGAAGATGTTAATATTTCTATGGGTGAAAATATATCTGTAGTATTTCTTGCTATTAGACTACACCAATCATGTAATTTGAATAAAGACGGGGTGCCCATTTAAGCCCATGAAAGGAGAAAAGCTTGAAAAGTAGGAAATGAAAGAAAAATATGATGAGGTCATTTTAAATCACTAGAATTCCTCAGTTGGGCTAATCACAGAAACTTATATTTCCATAATAAGTAAGAGTATGTACACATCTCTAGGTATATAAAATATTCTAGGAGTGTATATATACATACATAAGTATAATCTTACTTTAATTTTTGCATTATTTATTAATTTTGACCCAGCCTGCTTTCATTATTAGTGAACTGGTTGAAGAAACATGCAAGTGTAACAATTTTAACATAATCAGCTTTTATTATATAAAATATTTTTATTAAAATGGCACACTCCTAAAAATTCAGAACCATTGGAAAAGAACAAGATCTAAACTTAAAAATGTGGATCTCAATACTAAGTCTTCAGTACGGGCCTGGACCCTTGCTTCCATGCCTCTAACCAAACAAAAGGAGCTGTCTTTTACTTACTTTCAGCACTAGCTAGAGAGACTGGCCACCCAGCTGATCTCCGTCACATTCTACAGGGCACAGTCCCTACCATAGGTATTGGGAATCTTGATATTTATTTACTTGTCTATCCTACAGATAGGAATCATTACATATCCTCGTTCTAGCTAATGATATAGAAAGGAAGTTTGTTGGGTGAATTCAGAAGAATATTTGTTCAATCCACCATATTCTTGTCTTTTTTTTTTTTAAGATTTTATTTATTTATTTGATAGAGAGATCACAAGTAGGCAGAGAGGCAGGCAAGGGGAGAGGGGGAAGCAGGCTTCCTGCTGAGCAGAGAGCCCGATGACGGGCTTGATCCCAGGACCCTGAAATCATGACCTGAGCCGAAGGCAGAGGCTTAACCCACTGAGCCACCCAGGCACTCCCATATTCTTGTCTTTGAATGCTGTTATGTCAGGACCTGATGCCAAGTATCTGAAAACCATCTTACTACCTAGAGTTAACAAAACTACACACCAAAGATGTTGAAAAGAGATAGACCCTTGATGATCAGTTCCAAGGCCAAACCATCACAGTAACCCCTTATTTCGGAATTCTTAATAAGTAAGCAGGTGTTCTTTTCTTTCTGGCCACTGCTAGCTTGGTCTCCTGGTGTGTAGAGCAAAAGCTCCTAAATGTGTCAATCAAAGAGAAGTATTTATTTGGTGAAATAAGGGTAACTTTGGGACCAAGATAAAAAATGTCCTTTGGTGAGGGGAGGAACATTGCAGCTAAAAAGCACAGAGCAAGGTTTTCTCCCAGCATGCATTATCTTTTCTAAAGGGTACCCCAAATTTCCTACCAGTGGGAAATTAGTCTCACGCCCATCTAGACATCCAACAATTAATATGTGCCACCGTCACTGTCATACAAATGAATTAGAGTAGGTATACTATCCAAATCAAGCCAGGCTGAGCAAATGGAATTAATCCTGAGATATTTATAAAACACTGTGGAAAGCCGACTTTTCTCTTTCCTATCAGAATTTTAAAGAAAAAGCATATGATGAATTTACATAAGAATTTACAACCATCCACAAAGTTTATCCGGATATACAAGAGGGAGAAATTCATGTCAGACTGAATTATTATATTTAACTCTTTGCATAGTTTCCCAATTCACTGGGTGATCATATATAGTTCACCAATTTGCCTTAATTATATGGATAACATCTTGAAGTATCAGACTGCATTTATCTTCTCTCATTTAATGACTTCTGTCACCATCCAAATGTTCTAAGATATTCTAGAAAAGAACTTTTAAATTTTACTTCCAAAAGAAAAAGACTGTCACAAACATGCTTTAAAAATCTCACTGCCGATGCTAACTAGCTTTCATGACAAAGTGAAAATCTTAATTGTTGAGGGGGGGGGAAACAGCACTAAACAAGTGACTCCATACTCTAACCAAAAAACAAACCTCATTGTTTTCAGAGGATGACATGAATCTGGCATTACAATCCATGTGAAATATTCTATGGGTTCAAATATCTATGCCAAAAAGATAAATCAAGTTTCAAATAATGGTATTTTAAAAAATACACCATATATCCCCATGCCAAGAAACTGTGAAATGGTTGACCACAAAGAGGATTAATTTTACAGCAGAATAAATCAAAGTATTCTAATATATTTAAGATCTCATTTCATTTTTTAAAGGGTTCTGAGGGAACTGAACACTCTTCTGCAGTTCTCCTACGCATGAGTTGGAGAAAAAAAGAAACAGGACAAAGGAAAATAAAGCAAAAGCCGAAGTCAAAGCTGTCAAGTCAAAGCAAGTGAATTTTTTAAAATTTCCTAAGAGGGACTAGCCTCTTCCCTATTCTTCTTCGCTACTATATAAAATGAATCCGAGTTAACTGGAATGCAGAGAGAGCACCAAAAGAACAAAGCATTTCACAAAATCCTTAATAATTTTTCACATAATGCCAGGTTCCCAGTTGGGTTCCTTTAAGGCCCTAACTAAAGCAATAGGTTAAAAGTGAGGTTAGAAAACGCATGGGTTTCCTTTGTTTACAATAATGAAGGACTGTCCTGCTTCACCACCCCTGGACCAGAGAGTTCACCAAGTGGCACAGCACGGCACCGAACAAGACACTAACACTGGAATTTGCGAAGTGTGGCTGTGGAACAGTGCTGCTCGGGGAAAACATAAATACATGAGGAGTAAGTCAATGGATCCATCGGCAACCTGACTGCAAAGTCCAGAAAACTGAGAAAAAGTACAGATAAACATTATATATTCTAGAAAATACGTTTCCTCAAGATTAAGAAAATAATGTTCTGACCAACAAGAAACAAATTATAAGACATAGACACATCTACCCCTTAGTCTATACATATATGACTTAAAAACTCAGCAGGATCCCTGAGATGGGAACTAAAACCATATAGATCTTCTCTCCCTTTTGTTGACAAACATTCTCTATTTTACTTAGATAAATCAACATTTTTTTTTTAAAGAAAAGGTTAATTTTATCAGTGTGGATGCTAAAACCTTCTGTTATAATGTGGTCTTTTTATGTGTGGCAATCCAGTTGGATAAAGCATTTTACCAAACAAAGCCAGGGTCATATTTCTTTCTTTCTTTCTCTATAAGATTAACGAATTCTTCTTCCATTGCCAGAAACAATACCCAACTCCCTGCAGTCAAACATTTCACAAATAAATATTTTGGATAGTAATATCATGAAGTTATTATAGAAAGATTAAATAAAGGATAAAGTACACAAAAAAATAAAGAGAAGAGGGGAAGGATAGTTTAAATGAGATGAAAAGGGGGAGTAAGCTGGAAAGGAAAAGAAAACATGAACAATATCTTCGCTAATTCACATATGCTAATACTTTTTCCCATTTGATATCCCACCCCACCCCACTGCAATATAACACAATTTCACCATCTGTTTCTATGCTTCAAGGAAAATACAATTCTTTTAAGGCGAATTCTTCCATTGCACAATACAATAAATGAATGTACCAATGCTGAAACTGTAGCTACATCTCTCCCAGTTACTTAGACAGCCAAACTTTCATGAAGAGTAACCAGTAATGGATTTCTAAAATTTCCATAGCAGTTAAACCAAAATATTTTTTTTTTAAATATAAACTTTCAATTTCTTTAGTAGTCAAAAACTGATGAATAACTCTTTAAACTCTGCATACTTTTAGACAGATAAAAGATACATCTCTGGATCCGTCATTCCCACGTAGCTCAAAAATGGTATGCAGTGAGATGCCTTGGGAAAGAGTAGGCATTAAGCTTTCATTTAAATTTGCCATACAATTTTCTGTACTTATGGGTGTGGACTTCGGCCCTTTTAGGTTAGGTGAGGTTAATAAAGAGCAAGCAACTGCCCATCCTTCCTTATGGAAGACTTACAAGCAGTGGAATAACCTGATACAGACACATCAGAAGGGAAGTAAATAGTCTTGGTGATTAAGGACTTTGGTTATACCTTTTAAATGAGTTCGTTCTATGAACATGTGTTACAATGTTATGGTGAGTTGATCCTTCTGGAGAACGCTCTGTGACAGAAAAATATTGCTTGTTCAAGCAGGTGCTTGCAGGAGATGTGGAGTTTAAGTCTGTAAGCATCATCTCACACTAACTGAGAGGCCACAGAAAGAGACACTGAAATACGCAGGTTATTTTATCGATGATTAACAGCCCACAGTGTATTGGGTTCAATCATATACTGGGGACAATACCCCAGTCTCGTGACTGTGGCTGCAAACAGGTATGGTTACAGAGCGGGGCGACTAGAGGGAGGGAGATGCTCTAGAGGACACACCTGAACCCTATCAAGCACTTCAACGTCAGGAGATACTCAGGACTCTGGGCATGTCCCTCTCAAAAGCTGACCAGAAGTTAGAGACAGTGAGGAGCTAGAAGTACTCCAGTTGGTAGAGAGTAAGGTGTCCCAGATATTTAGAAAGAGGGAAGACTCTAGAAGTCCCTGAGGACAAATGCAAGCTTTTGAGATTGAAGATTTCTTTAACATTGGTAAATTACCAGGTGTTTCTTTTTCCTTTTGTTTTTGTTGTTGTTTTTTCTTTACCTTACCAGTAAAGTCTGAACCATTCGGGTCTGATCTCTATTGCACTTGGGAGAATTGAAGAAAGAATCGCTACCATTTCGGGAAGTTAGTTGCAAACAGACAGGGCAGCAACTCTCATTTCCTAGGCCAGGGAGTGAAAGTATTTGTGATCAGCAGAGCTGAGGGTACAAGCCAGGGCAAATCTCACAAAAAATATTAGTGCCCGAGGCAGCTGACGCAAAAAGGAAAAAAGCAAAGAAAAAAAAAGTAAACAAAGAAAAGATGGAATTGAAGAACCTGAAAATTTTCCAGTTCTTCTGTGCAATTTCTGTGAAGGTTAAGTTTTAGCTATCAGGTCAATGGTCACTGCGGTTATCATAGGTGCAAAAGTCAATCAGTTTCAATATGTTCAAGTGACCGTTTGTCACTTGACTTGCGAAGAAAACATGAAAGCAAAGGTAACAGAAAAGAATACTTTTAAAATTATATTAGGCGTTGTGTGATGTAATTACTGATGGCCTCACTGTGATCAACTGTGATCAGCTCCTTAGCTAAATAACCTTCTACTGTGATTCCTTAATACTTGTTCCTTTGACACAATAACATATTACTAAGGAAGAACTGTGTAAATTTTAAAAAGTAGTTGGACCATGATTAAAAAAGACTTGACCTCAAGTCTGTAAATTTATGTTTTAGAGGAAGAGGAAGATCTTCATATGTGAAATCTTTCAATGAATAGCAATCACTCTGGATCTGCCAAGTAATCATGAATGAATGAAATAACTTCTAGTGCTCAGCTCTGGGCAACAGGTTTCAATTATTTGTTACATTTAAATTTTGTATCTAATGGTTAATATCAAATCTCAATTACTACTGAATTTCAGATTATTATTTGTATCAATGTTATTTATTGTAAATCTGTTACCAATACTCACTCATAATAAACAGTTCAAGGCAATGTAAGTTAGATAAAAAGATTATAAGTACAGGAACTAAAAAAGAATTTACTATGTAAATATAAAAAAGGGTCGGAATCTCTGTCATGTAGCCACAAACTACCAAAAAGTTATTTAAAAAACTCGGGGTGTTAGGAATTCAAAAGTATTATGAATCTAACTTCCTGATTCCCAAAGCCAACAGTCCACTACCCTATACTATCATGTGCAAAAGACCTTGGTGTAAAACTATCTTACCTGACTATGAAAATGATTACCAATCAATTTAATAACCAAATGTGGATTTTAAATGTGATGTAAAACCTCATTATACAGTCCAGATTTCGATCTTGTGAAAGTAGCCATTAAACACAGTGTTTAAAATTATGAGACTTACTTTTTTTAATCCTCTTTAACTGAAAAATTCTATTACCAGCTGCCAGTACTTCAGAGACATCGTAAAGGCAGATAAATGGCATTCTTTACAGAATACTCAAGAAGCCTGCTACTTATAACTTTAAGATATGCAAATTATTCCCAAGCCTTATCTCAATGAATAACGGAGACTTTATTTTGTGATACTTTATTTTTTTATAAAATTCCATATTCTTGAGGCAAGCAAAAGCAGCAGTTGCCCACCCTAAAGTCTAGATAACAAAATAAAAATTTATATTTTTCAAAGAATGTGGTTCCCAAAGTTAGAAGACATAGGATCTAAGGGCCAAATGCCTTTCCAGCATGGACAAACAAAATGGGTAATCTGGAAGACATGGTCACATAGGTTATTCTACAAACATGATATTAACAATAACTGAACAGATTTTCTAAGCCTTGGGGGAAAAAAGCACTTTTCTAATCTAATACTTTCTTTAAATTTCCCCCCCAAAATCAATGTTATGGTTTTGTCATTTAAAGGAAAGGAATATTGTACAAAAGAACTGTAACCAGACAAAGAACCAAGGTTTAGT
The DNA here is from genome assembly GCF_030435805.1 of Mustela lutreola. Taxonomy (NCBI): domain Eukaryota; kingdom Metazoa; phylum Chordata; class Mammalia; order Carnivora; family Mustelidae; genus Mustela; species Mustela lutreola. The sequence continues at coordinate 18,626,103 of NC_081290.1, forward strand.
CAAAGTCAGCCAAGGTGCCCAGATCTAAAAATGAAATTACTTTGCCCCATTCTCTCTTGCCTTTGCTTCCCTGGCCTTAAAGCAGTTAGAAGGATTAAAGGGAAGGAGTACTTTAATCTAAGGACACGAAGTCTAAATTCTGCCTTCTTTTCCACACCTGTTCGTAACTTAATGCTTCAACTAGAAATCAAGTCCCCATAGATAAGATTGATGATTAACATTTTTTACTGCATGTATATCCTCTTAAAATATTTAGCTCTTCATTAGAATAATAATTTTGTGGGCAAGAAACACTATTCTTAAGGTGTCAAAAGGTTAGGTCAGAGAGAAATGTTGTTAGATTTATTAAAAAAATGGAAGTTTATAGGTGAAAAGCTTAAAAACAGCAGAAATGGATATAGCTAAAAACCTAGTCTTAAATATCATTTTCTTACTGGTCTTTGGAATAGTAACTCCATTTAGGCAACGTAACTCAAATTACCCTAACTGATCTGTAAAAAAACTGAAAATAGCTTTATTGCTTTGTCAGATGAAAAAAAAGTAGTATTTGTTAATTTTTAAAATTCTAGACATAAAGATACTTAAAAATGAAAAAATATCAAAAATTACTAGAAGACTGAACTAAATATATGTTTATATACAATATTCCAGACCTTTCTACCTTGTATCTATCAGTATGTTTTATTATAAAAGTAGGTCATGTTGTGTGACTCATCTTTCTTATTCAGTAAAATATTACAGCTATTTTCCAGGTCAATAAATGTAAAGTTTATATCAATGTTTCAAATGTTGCAAAGCATTCCACTAAGTGGATATATCATAGTACATTTAATTAATCTCTTTTTGTGAGTCATATAAATTGATTCTGCTATCTTGCTATTAAAATATATACATCTTTATATGGACTTCTGTGGTTGGCTATTTCCTTTTAAAAAGGTATAAGGTATCATTCTGATCATTACGCAGTGACAGCTTTTTAATTTAGAAATCCAATCTACTCTGAAATAATTTTCTCAGGAAAAATAATCTCAGATAATAATAAACTGTAACCGGGAAGGGGATTTTCATTTAATGCTACCCCATATTTAATCCCTGTTAATGTTCCCAAAATGACAAGGTATATTTCAGGGCAAAACCGTGTATTAGGGACAGTAAACAACACCTTATACAAAAACATCTTTTACTTCCATTAATTTATTCATTTCCCTAAAAAAAAAAAAAAATACTTTAAACTGATTTTAGAGAGCAATATATCCACAGGGTTTATATCTCCTCTAATAGTGTCAGCCTGTCCTGGGGTGATTATACCACAGCATATTATATTTCCAATCTATTTTATACTTTTCAGAGGCCCCTTACATGTATTACTACATTTAATGCTGAAACATTCATCACCTTCCAGTGATTACAATGCACAACTATCCTGCTTTTCCAGATGAGGAAACTTGGCTGAAAGAGGTAAGTGCCCAGGCCATAATCACATGTTTATTAAGAACCAATATAAGTACAACACATTTGACATTAATCTCCTAAATCCAACTGCTTTTGTCATGGAGTAAGGATGGAGAGTGGGAGTGGGAGTACTAAAATAAAAAACAGATGGGAAAAGTTGGAGGAAAAATACACAGCAGAGAAAACCTATAAAATCCTCAAACTGAAAAATTAAGCCCACAAACAAACATGGTAGAGCCAAATAGAGGAGATTATTACTCATGTACACGCAGAATACATCCAGCCTTACACAGATGAGAGGCTATCTCTAATGCTTCAGTCGTGAATTTGAATGTCTTTTACTTAAAGATGCTTTCCTTGAGCTCCCACTCAATATTCTCTCCTGTTCATATTTTTTGCAGAAGATGCTCAGGAAATGTATTATGAATGGATGAATGGGAAGACAGTCAGCTGGCTGCTATGAGAAAAAATGAATCTTGTGCAGGGAAACAAACATTTTCACCGAATAAACTCAAAACAGAATACCATTCAGGGGGCAACTGGGTAGCTCAGTGGGTTAAAGCCTCTGACTTCGGCTCAGGTCATGATCTCAGGGTCCTGGGATCGAGCTTGGCATCACGGTCGTGGGATTGAGCCTGGAATGAGGCTCTCTGCTCAGCGGGGAGCTTGCTTCCCCCTCTCTCTCTGCCTACTTATGATCTCTCTTTCTCTGTCGAATAAATAAATAAAATCTTAAAAAAAAAAAAAAAAAACCATTCAGAAATGTCAACAAAAACCTGGTTTTTGGTACAGCAGTTTAGTTACATACAAGTAAACTAAATTTCAGAATTGATACCTTTTTGACTTCAAGACCCAGTGCAAATAAATCTCTATTTTAAAAGGAGCTGCCCCTAAGTTGATATATTATAACTTTGATTATCAAATAATGCAATATCATTTTTGAAACCAGTCTAGACAGACACAGTCTGCTGGAGTCTGAAATATTTTCCTTTTATGATCATGAACAGACTTGGAGCAATAACATGTTTAAGGCACTAAATTGTAGCCACATAAGAACTTTATTATTAAAGGAGGTTTGTTCAATGTGAATTAAGAATTGGCATATCTATATGCAAAACATACAAAACCTGTGGAATAAACCAGGCTTTGATACAACAATGTGCTCTTATTTGCTCTTTTTTATATATGTGCTCAAAACCATTTCCTACTAATAAAACGTTTCTTTTCTTCCCTTTGAAATATCACAGCAATGTACCCTAGGATCTTCTGCAACTGATATCATTTTTTATTTTCAACCTTTAAGACACCCAGAAATTCCATAAGTTATGTTTAATAATCTTAGAAAAGCCAAAATTCCATTTGTTACTAGCTCATTAATTATCCTTGCTTAGAACTCCAGAGTTTTGATCTGAAGAAAAAATTCCCTTGGGGGTAAAAAAAAAATACTTTGAATTTTAGCTCCATGTTGGAGGGTAAGAAAAAGGGCAGATGAAAGAGACCATCTTTTCAGAATATAATCATGATTCATGCCATAATAAGCAGCCAAACCTGGCTACAAAAGTTGGGGTAAAAAAAAAAAGTGAAAGGATCAGCTGTGTCTCAGTGGAACAATTTCAAGTATAAAGATCCAGGGGGGGCACCTGGGTGGCTCAGTGGGTTAAGCCGCTGCCTTCAGCTCAGGTCATGATCTCAGGGTCCTGGGATCGAGTCCCGCATCGGGCTCTCTGCTCGGCAGGGAGCCTGCTTCCCTCTCTCTCTCTGCCTGCCTCTCTGTCTACTTGTGATCTCTCTCTGTCAAATAAATAAATAAAATCTTTAAAAAAAAAAAAAAAAAAAAAAGATCCAGGGGAAACATTACCCAATTTTGCTTTAATCTGTTCTCTTAATTTCCTGACCAGCCCTTTGGAAATTGTTGACTACGCACAGTCACAGAGCCTTACAACTGAGAATTTACCCAGCAGGTGGAAATACTTGGCCGGCTTCCTCAGGGATTAGGTCTTTACTGCTTCTTCTATACGTACAAAGATGTATCTTTCTTCTGCTAAAGTGTCCCCTCCTAGTAATCTGCATTGCTTGGCCTAATGTGAACAATAGCATCGCTTATTTTTATAGTGCAGTAGAACTTACAATACATTTTGACATGTATAAATGTCTTTGATCTTCACAACAGACTTTGCTGGCACACAGGATAGATATGATTATCCCATTTTTATAAATGAGAGAGGTGAATTTCACAAAGGTGAAGTAAATTGTTCTGAAAAACACAGCTGTCAAGGTGTGGCTATGGGAATAGGATTAAGATCTCGAGACTCCTCTTCAAACATTCTCTCCACTAAAACCCTGTGATTTTAGATTCTGGATTCTTGTCAGTTCTATGCCAGTGTTAACTCTTTATCTAAGTAACTGAAACTTTGACCCAAAAATTGCATTTAAAGTAAATAAAGGTACCACAATGTAAGAGAAGGGAAAACCAGCACATGTTAACATGGGTGTTTGGCTACCTGGACCGTGCCCTATGCTGGGTACTATATATGCTACCTGCATTCATCAAAATAAAGTCCTAGCAACCACTTACTAAAGTCCTTTAAACCATGTGCTATTCTAGGATTCATATACATGACTATAGTGCGTGTAATTGGGTCAGGCCTATATTATCATACACAAATGTGGAATTTGAGGCTCGAGGTCAAACGACTTATTTTCCTAAGTATGAGGCATTGAAATCAAGTCACTGGTCCTTGTAATATTTAAGGGAATATAACACATGTAATATAAACTCCACCCACAGGTAGCCATAAACCATCCAAAAACACTTGCTGCAAGTCCAGTCATTATTTCTAAAAGTAAATACATAAAACCTGGAGGATTTATTTTTCTAATAACTACGTAAGAAAGAAATGAAAATTTAAACTTGTTTAATACTTCAGTTTCCACTTTCTTTCACAATCATTAATTATCTGATTCTCACAAAATATCCATTATGTATACTGGATATTTTCTTAATTTCATAGAAGACGTTTATAATAATTTAAGGAAGCCATATAATAGGCCTAAGATTTCACAGTTAAAATCTTTAAGAAAAAAAGCATCAAAATGTATTTTTTTTCCCTTACATCTTAGCTGTGTTCTTGATAATGTATCAGCTTGCAAAAAAACAGGGGGGGGGGGCGCATCTAAATATAGAAAACAGGCAAACCGGCATA